>NW_014577089.1:836530-853405 GCF_000485595.1 Priapulus caudatus | reverse complement strand
AATCAGGGTGACCAGACGTCCCGTATTTTGCCCATGTGTCTCGCGTCCCGTACCGACCCTCCCCGGGACGCATGTGTGTCCCGTATTTTTAACATTTTTAACAAAATACATCAAAAAAGGAAGAAATTTCATCATTTTTTTATTATGACAATTGTTTGCCTTCGAAACTCTCATCGCTTGCGTTCATTTTACATACGCCTCCACAGTACACTGCAGACAGGCGTATTGTCTGGTTCGCTTGATACAATGTAATCACATGTATGCTGGCGCTTGCAAATATGCTATGGCCTGCGCCCGCTCAGATTTTGACCTCTGGCTAGACTGGTTCGCGGCCGCACTGTTTGTCGCAGAGCGTGTACATTGTCTAGCAGAGCGTGAGGCCGGATACCAGTCTAACACAATAACGTGGCTTGTTGCAGCCGCAGTAGACGATCGATAAATGGTGCGCCCGTGTATGCCCGTGGTAGAATGCTGCACGTGCGTACGTGTGCCCTCGCTCCGCGAATTGCTCGCTCTCTTTTGAATGAGATTAGCACGTAAGAAACAATTATTTTTATCACATAGACACTTTGAAATTTTAGTGGCCCGATCGGGCCACCAAATTTTAACTTTTGGAAATTTTAGTGGCCCGACATCAAGTTTTGGTGGCCCCGGGCCACCGGGCCACCGCTAGTGTCGAGCCTTGATTTATGACTCATCAGTCTAGACCTGTTGCTATAGACCGATGTCGAAAAATGTTGATTAGAGATATTTTCGGTACAGACACCTACACTTGTACTTTTAGCTGGTCAGTAGACAGCATTTCGTTGACAATTCTGACATGTATGCACTCCAAGATTTGATCGATCTCGAGTCAGGCACTTTGCTAGACAATGTGTTGGAGGTCCATGGTGCATTTGTCAAACACATCAAGTCTGAATGCCAAGTAAGTTGCTAGCTATATAAATGTTCCAATGTTGTTTTGAGATTAAATATATGCCATCTCATTGCAATTTCTTAGGTGGGAATTGTATTGATTTCCCGACAAATAATCAAAGCTATAACCTATTGTACCAAAAATGGGAAGCTGTCCAAAACATCCATAGATGGAGCCAGGTGACTGCGTGACCCAATTTTCTCTCTGTCTGTCTCTCTCTCTCTCTCTCTCTCTTTCTCTCTCTCTCTCTCTCTCACTCTCTCTTGCTCCCCTCTCTCTTTCGCTCTCTTTCTCTATCTCTCTGTCTGTCGCACACTCTCTCTCTCTCTCTCTCTCTCTCTCTCTGCTCTCTCCCTTCCCTCTGTGATTATATGTATGTGTATGTTTCTCTGTGTGTGTTTGTCTCTCTCTCTCTCTCTCTTGGTGTGCCTGGTTTTTAACACTGCACACTTTCCATGTGACTTCACCTACACACGTATTGAATCATTTCGAAAAGGTGTGGTGTCACCCCTCATTGGAGGTTCTGTCAACTCACACTATTATGGTCTGACAGGGTAGAGGTTGCCTTTGTTTAATGTCATCATACTTTGGTCCTATAATCATTGTATGCTAGACATTGTTGTAAGGTCACATTAGGGTAATTAATGTGACAGGCTCATCGACTGGTTCTAATCATGGTCTCCTGCTGTGTTTTAATATCCCGAGGTAATTTACATTACGTGTGTGAATCCGTATTATTACAGGTATCATGTAGTTTAGATTATACCAAAAATGCCGTCATCCTTAATAATTTGATCCTATAAATGCTCGGAAATTTTCTCGCTAAAGAATATTTAATATTATCATAGACGAAACGGGTACGAACTGCAATGAAAATGAAATTATGATTAGAGTCATTGCGGTTTACTCAGCGAGTTAGATACTAACTTAGGATTTAGTGCATAGCTACCCGAGCGTTTCTTTGCATTTCTCCACTTGCATGCATTTGTTGCATCCTCAGGGGATATGGCTACAGTGTGTGCTGTAGGTCATCAGCGGCTTGTACCACTCCACCTCCACCTGGAACGTTTCAACTTTTAAAAAGAAACAAAGTATCTTCTTGTATGGGCCGTTTTAGGTCGAGTGTGGGCAATTGACGACCGACTCTCACTCTGTTGTTGACGCCAATTAGTTTTCGAGTGGAAGGGATTGACTTTAACTATGTTAATTTTTATCAGTCGACATGTTTGCATGCTTTCGCTCTCCTACCTTGCCAATATTTTGACTGCTGATCATTTGTGCTGCTGTTGACTTTGCATTGTCCGTAAAGAACCAATGATCCCCCTATATATATCTAAACACACTTCTCTACTGGGAAGCGATAATGCTCTGAAGAGAGTGAGTGGAAGACAAGTGACTATACGACTTACGAAATCCCTTTTTCACTCGCCTTCTCTCTCCCTGCTACAGTTATGCCAAGCGAAAGGCTACATCTGTGAGCTGTGTGCAGAAGAGGACGTGATATTCCCATTCGATGACCTCGCGATCGTTTGTGATGGATGCTCAGCTGTTTTCCACAGGTGAGCAATCGCTGTCGGCAGACGATTGTTGTGCTAGTTTCTGCCTGACACGTTTTGGTCTTTGTCTTCTTAAATGGGACGCTAACTTTCTCTTGTATAGCATAATCGGGTGTACATGTCTTGTTACCTTTTGTGTATTTCATGTTGAGTATAAAATGATTGTACGATAGTTTAAAAGGTTTTGCATTCATTGTGATTTGCATACATGTTATCCTTGTTGTCACTCGTGTTACAACTTACATGGCCTAAATAGCACGTTAGTGTATGAAATCCGACAGCTTGTGGAGTTTCATTGAATTACTGTTCATGGGAATTACTATCCACATGATAAGTGCATTGACCTTTGACCATAGGTGTGTTTTATATACCAGTCTAAGCAGTCTTGCTGCGATTTGAACAGCCATTTGATTTAGGTTGTGCATCAGCGTTCATAATTTACATAGGAGCAGCATGGCGGTTAGGTGAAACGAGGGCAGTTAATCAGTAATCCTTCAAGGGGATTTCTCCTACATATCTGCCTACTACATGTTTTCCTCAGCTACGTCCAAATAAACCTATAAATCTTATAGCAACACCTTGTACAAACCTGTAAACCAATAAACCGAACAGCAGAGAGAAACTCCACGCTGTGAATCAAACGCAAAGAATCGTTTCTCCGCGGCTATAGCAGGGGTAGCGACAGGCAAGGAGAAACTAGTGCACTGGGGTTTGTGCAGAACTAGGCGCGCACGTCTGCAGCGCACCGCCGCAACACCTTAATCCTCTTCCGCCGCTTGTTCATTTGACCACTGACTGCTGGCCTACTGCCCCGCTGATAGCTGCCGCAGTAGTACATGTCACGCCGGGGGATCAATGGCCTTATCTCTTCAGCGCGTCCGCGTGTTTGCGCAGTTATTTTAATCGCTGATTTGTAAGGTTGAAGCGAAAGTTGTGCGATTTTCGTGCGAGGTGATGGGACTGCGCCATTTTGTCTGGCTGTCATTATTTAGTATTTAGGGCTGCGTGTGTCATTCAACATGCGGTCGTTTTTGTGTGTGAATTGCATTCTCTTTCTCTCGGCGTTTATGGCCAACGTCCGTGTTTCTTCTCGGTAGTGAAAGGCTATTTACGTACATTCAGCATTCCATTTTGCTATGGGCGCATTTGACCCGGGCTTATTTTGTTAGCATTGTAACCTGCGCGTCTCACTAAGCAATTTTTATGTTGTGTATTAAAGTGTAGTCACCCAGTTGCAGTGGAGGGCATACGAGAAAAGTTGCAATACTATTATTTTATCCCGCAACGTAGCGTTATATGGATTCGTCGTCTAAGATTGGCTTAGAGGTTCAAGATTACTATTTACCATGCATTATGTAATGATGGTTCGCCCCAGAATCTAGCCTATGTTAGCAATGCTTTTACGGATATCAACGCCTCACAAACACTAGTCTATTATAGCAGGACAATAATGCCTTTATATTAAGGTGTAAGACAGCTCTGTGAGGATCATCACTTATATTAGAAATTGGGTTTCACATAGAAATCTAGGAAAAATTACAAAATTCTGTTTTGCTTCTAAGTGTCAGGGAACGTCATGGAATTTTGTTAAAGAGCCAGAAAATCAGAGAAACGCTAGGAAATTTTTATTACGCCAGATTTTTGATCATTCAAGCACTCAATTAGCTTGCAATTGTGCTCTTTTTACCCGTGTATTTGCACTGTAATATTTTGATTACTCTCCATTACACGGTCGTGTAACATTATATTTACGTACACGAAACGGTTAAATGTTTAATATCCTAGCTGAGCACTGTGAGCATGTAAAGTAATACAATACACAAATACACATCTCTGTTACCATGCAGCTGCCATGCTTAGCAATCAAATTAATACTTAACAATTAATTACTCACCATTATATTAGAAATAAAGCTTTGCGTAACAATGTGTACACTTGCAGTATAAATTTTTCTTATATGTTTTGTTGGTTTGCTCTAAGTTTGAATCCACTTTTTTCCAAATTTGTGTTGTGGATGTTTGTCGGCTTTGTGGAGTCGCAGTAATAAAATTGCCATTGTTAACTGGACATTATATGCTTCTTTTATCGTAGATATTTTAAATCTCTTACCTTTATATCGATGTAAGATTTATGTGAAAATGGTGTCTCATAATCCATTAGAATGGGCCATTTTCATTCTATAATTTCTTAAATTAAAGAAATTGGAGGTTGGTGCTCCCAGCCTACCCTACATTAAAGAAGGGGTTATAGTGCCAATCTCATGCCCTATATGCAACCAGAACTCAACTCCTAGACATTCCGGAAACGGTGGCACCAAGGAGAGCTTGGTTTGAGAAAAAATTCGAACGCTATACAGAAACATTGGATTAGCTCCGTGCCAAACGTCTCGGTTTTGCGAGTAAATGATCGCGATTGTCTGCTCGCATCACACGCTCTGCAACAATTTCCACCTAATGCGTGTGTGTGTGTGTGAAGTGTGTGTGTGAAAATGGTTTATCAGCCGAGATGCGTGTACACTTGGAAGCCTATACAGATCGGGGCACGGTGGCGGGGTGATGATCCTAATGTTCTTCAGACAGAGACAACACTGCGCCGAGTGTGTGCGCGTCGCTACTGCCGTCTCGTGTGCTCGGGAGGGGGGGCACGCCCTGTGATTGATTTCGGGTGCTAATTTTGGGGGGGTTCTGAGCAATCATTTGGTGCATTCAGTACGCTGAACCTCTGATCAGAACAACGAGCGTGCGTGTCGGCGAGCTAGGGCTCGTCGTGCGTTTTGTACATCTTGTCTGTGGCCGATGGGGTTTCTTCCCTGAGGGCAGTAGGTTCGCCGCCTCACTGCCTAAATCCGTGCACTAGCTCGCCGCTGTTCGCACTGGCCCAGAAACGTCGTGTGACAGTTTTCGTAACACTTAAACGCGACTCGTAGATCTTTTCGTTGGTCTGTCATCACGTACGTGATAGTGACTGTTAACGGTTCGCTTTACCATAGTAGCTTAGCGCGGTAAAAATGCGCAGTTGGGTTCATTGTTTGTGAATGGTCACGATCCAGGGTGCGCTGTGCATTTGGCTACGCGAAGAAGTTTATCGCTATTTCGTTTAAGCTAAGGTCGTTGTAGGGCTTAATAATGTTGGTCTGTGTTTGATCGAAAACCGTACATTGCAACGTATAGGCTTTTTTTCTGTCCGGGTGATAGAGAGTTGACGTGTGTGTGAATGAGCATGGTCAGTTCGTTTTGTAATGGTCAATGTTTGTATTGCAGGAGCTGCTTCAGAAACTCCGGTCAGCAGTGTCCCAAATGCCGCCGACGGTCTCATCGCGTTGATGAACCCTCCGGATCGAGCAGACTGCCACTAGCACTAGGTGACGCCATAGCCTGAAGCAATTACGCGAGAGCAGAGAGAGGTGGAAGACATTGGAAGCACAGAGCCAAGCAGTGGCGTGCGTTGCGAGAATGTGGCATGGAGACTTGAATCTAGAATGGAGACAGTGAAGTTGTCTAGACGGCATGAACGAGCATGAAGTACGTCCTCAATACGATGACAGGAAGCATTTCTACCCATCACGTGGGAACATGGATCACTCCATAAACATGGCGGAGAAAACATGGAACACTTGCTATAACCCTAACACGCAACACACTTTCATATGATATGGAAACTTGGAAGACTTTCCCACTTGAGAAGCATAGATCTTAAATGATTACAAACGGCAGGAATACCTCTTACCCAATCATGATATAGAGGTGAATGTATCCGTGCAAATTCATATTAAATATGCATTGGACACTTGTAACCATAACATCAGTACAGGGGGGCGAGAATGGTTAATCGAGAAGAGAATGATCTAAATGCCTTCACACGGCCAAAAGATAATTGTGGAGATGTTACAGCCGTAACAAATCATATACCTCCGATTTGTTTTTCTTACACAATTTTGTGTCGTCATCGTCAATCGTCAATCGTGTATTGTGCCAAGCGCTGATTGATATATTCACTGCGAAGTGAAAGGGTAGAGTGAAATTTGAATGAGGTTCACTCGATCTCAGGAAGATTGGTGCTGGTATTTAGTCATTGGTCGGATGCAGTCAGACAATGTATACTTTGGTTATATAGTGATCAATAGCGTCCTTCTCTGTTGAGATTAGATTTCGTTTCGCAGTATATAGTAAGACATTGGAGTGTATTTTAGAGGGTTGCCGGTGGCACCAGAGTATGTAATGGTAACTTGTTCCAGGCTGGTCCTCGCGTAAGTGTCACCATAGTGTTACACACTACCCCCACGCCATTCGACCTGGCAGTCATTTGTATTGATGGTAAAACAGGACAACAACACTAAGCTCACATTCCAGAATGAATGACGTGGTTGTTTTCGAACGTGACTAATTGATAACGGTTTAAAAGTTACACCCAGTAGCTATGTAATCGAATTTTACTGTCTGCCCTGTCACTTGCTAAGTAGTTAACGATTTGTCAAAAGTGAAAGAATGTTTAGAAAACTTTCCCATCGGTCCAATTCTCTCTCTAGGCGTGAGCGTTTGTGCGTGATGTTACAAACTATTTCGGTCGAAATATATTTCAAATCGAAAGCCAGACGTATCAAAGACATAGTAAATCGTAAGCGTAGACAGGTAGGCGTATTGTTGGGTATTTTCGAATTGAAGAGAAAAATTGGGCGTGGGTGTCACCCGGCGGAGCACGAAACGCGTCACGCAGACATTCGCACAGAAAGAGTGTTCGTGTTTACTGAATGCTGTCACTGTTGCGCGTGTTTTTATTTCCGTTTTAATAAACGCCGATGAATTCAGATTCTCGTGCGTGGTGGATGTTGGCCGCCTGGCCTTCACCTACATCCGATAAGGGGTACGACGCAGGCGGAACTATTTCACGGGCGGAGATTGCGCGCGTCAGGCCCCCCTTACGTAATATGGGTTGCATGGCTTACGGATGATGCCGATGATGACGACGATGACGCGTGTGAAGGCTACGTGTGAAGAAGCACTGGGCTGTGTGCCGTAGAGCTAGCGAGCGGTATTATAGGTGTGCGGGCGAGAGGCGGTGTGGAAAGACTCAGCAGCGCTGACACAGACAACGACGGCGAGACAGACGCCCACTGTTTAGCAGACGATTAGCCGCTTCCCTTCGGCGGCACACGGCAGGGGGGGAAGCGAGCAGCGGCTTGCTTGTCTCACTCAATGCATACCAGCGCCGTCGACACACGCGTTTAATAGACTCGTTTGTTGACGAAATCGAAAGGTCGTGGTAGGCGGGAGCGGTGGTTCATTGCAAGCAGACATTACCTCGATCACATATTGAAACTGCCGATCGTGTAGTTGCGAAGAAAGTGTCTGTGATATAGCGTCGGTTTGCCGGTCTGTACTTGTCACTATGTTGCTCCCTGACTAGTGATGCTACTATACCCGCAGCATGGAGAGCGCGAGGGTGGGCTGAAGGCGGATTACACGATGTGATATCTCGGCTATTGTTGGTGGTGTAATTATTGTTAATAATCCGCTGGTAATTACGGCAATTTTATCTGATTATTTATTATTCTCACCGCGGTGAAACTATAGAGTGTACTATTGAGGTGGTGAAGGGCTGTGACTAGGTGTTTTCGCACTATGCTACACTTTCCAGTGAGCAAATACTGCAATTGTCGGCTGCGTAATCTTGTGGTTATGTGCGATGATGGAAAAAATAAATATTTTTCATTTGTAAGATTTATAGCTACATCCAGTGTACGGGCGTTTTACTTGGCGTATAAACTAGACACATGTGGGGATGTAACGTCAACATACCCTGCGTGAACACTTCTAACAACGAGAAGTTTATCTTCTCTCTGTCACTGTCTCTCTCTCTCTCTCTTTCTTTCTTTGTATTCTCTTGTCACTACATTTCTTTTTCTCTCCTTTCTGTCATTCGTGCCTTTATTTTATTCGTCTTTCGTCTACGCCAGCGAAGTTTTAACCCGTTTCTGCCATCTCTGTTAAATTTATTGCCCCACATACTATTCGTCATTGTCGTATGCATGCCTTATTCCTCTTACACATCGTGGACTATACTTACAAGAATATAATGGTCTGAGAATAAAATTGGGTAAAAATGTAAATCCCCCATTTTGATTATGATCCCGCCGTTTAAATTACATCTCGGCGTTTCATTGTAGACCTCCGTCTAATCTGATTAAACTGACGCTGACGGTGTATTTCCCTGCCCGATTTTATACCCCTCCCCTCCCCTATTTTACCCTCCCCCCCCCCGTTTCGCTATCAAGTAATTAATTAAGACTCGCAAGTCGGCTCTTCGCCTCTTTCTATGAGGCGCTGCACAAAGCCGAAGGTATTTGCCATCGTCGTCGTCGTCGGCGCTGAACGCCTCTAGCTGATGAATTATCGTAGGGGAGAGAACACTCACTGACCTGACCTCGATGTACTCGCGCTTTCATATACACAAATGGTAGATGTAGTGGTGCTGGTGGGAGGGGTTGTTGGCGTTTCGAACAGCGGCGAAGATGGGCTGTGGACGTGGCTATTGTCAACATTGTAGGGTCGGGGAACGGCGACCGAGATCGTAGATAAAAACTACGAACAATGCACACGTGCGCGCGCACGAGCGGTGTGGCGTAAAAGTACGAAAGCGCATCAGCGCATTGTGTCCGCCGTGACATATTCCAACCGCCCCTCTATATATGCTAGTGTCTTACAAATTTCGTACGCATCGTATGTAGTCCCGCGCGATGGCATGGAAAATCTTCGCCTAATCCAGCGAGAGAAGAGAGGAGAACACCGCGCACATGACCTATTGCCCCACAGTGTACCTCGTCGGCTACAAATTCACTTTTCACGTCGAAAGTGGCCGGTACTCTGGGGTAAATAATAGACCGCCGGAACTCCGGGTTCTGCGATCGCCACGGTCCGCTGTGATATCAGTATAGATGATGGATGCTGTTTAGAGAACATTAAAGAACACACTTTGACAGCTGTGTGCGCTCGTAACCTCACGCATGCGATCATTACAGGAAAAGCAACGACTATTTTTTTGTTTGACGGCAATAACACCGGTCTATTTCGGCATTTTGCCTCTGGATATTTGTGAAAATGGCCGTGCCAGTTTACGCGTGAGGGCAGAATAATATCAAGAGCGTATAAAGAAGGGAATAAATAATCTTTCTTTATACGCTCTTGATAATATGCTGCAAATGATTTACAGTTTAGCTGATAATTAGTGACTGCATGAACGAGTGAGCATTGATTTTATCCATAAATAACTCAATTTACGTTTAATGGTCGCAGATAATCCGTGTATGATTGATACCTGTGCATGGCATGTTTAACCAATATGGCATATCCGTTCAGTATATATATATATATATCAGGGGCGTGTACAGGATTTGTACCAGGGGGGGTCTAACCGTAACCCAAACTTGGGAGCACGCGAAGGGGGGGTCTGGAAAACTTAGATGCGTTTTCTGCGCCGAGCAGGGGGGGGTCGGACCCCTGGACCCCCCCCTGTACATCGCCCCTGTATATATATATATATATATATATATATATCCTACTGAAAAACGTTGAACGTCTAACACCCTATATAGTAATGAGCAAATACAAGCGCACAAGATATATTTTATACCTTAGGTAATTATATATTTTGGTGAATAATAGATTGTTAAATTTCCACCAACCCAGGGCTTTTCGGGCTCGAAACTATGAAATATAACTTCATTTCATTACGTGTTATTTGTATTGAAACGACACTTTTAAGGGACGCTGCAAGCAAATAAAAACCTGCGAAAATCAGATGATGCTTAAAGTGATGGCACCTTTAAATATCAAGGCGACTAGTCCACATATTCCACGACATGTCAAGTTGGACTTAAAGTCCAAAGTAAGAGACAGTTGACTGCATTGTGTCGAACCGACCTGTGAGACTAATTGCAGATATATGAGCTCTAGATTTTCGAAAACCGTCCCGAATTTTTGTTATATCGAGCGATCGTCTGTAATTTTCTAGCGGTGAGTCGGAACCATTCATGTTTTACCCTCATTCCCTATACCGCTGCGGCTAACTATAACAACTATCTAACTTCGTCAGACTTTCGGCTCGTATATTGCACTATTGTCCCCTGTATTTAGAAGCAGGTGAGACTCAACTGCGACCTGTACCTACTTCGGCTGCATATCTAGGCGCGCTCGTGAGTAGGCGCCCTGTTTAGGTGACCATCGTCGGTCGTTGCTCACAGCCGCCCTATGATTACTTATCGTCTTGGCACATATTGAGCGAGTTATATGAATAGCCTCTTGTTCCATTGTAAGAAAGGTTGGCGGTAACCACGTGTTTGCGGCGCTCCAAACTATATGATTAGTGTAACTCGTGCGTTTTTCAGTTTGTAGCCATTAGCGCGCCGCGTGCACGTTGGTTAGGATTAATATTTGCTAACTTGAATAATATGTCGTGAGCGCATATACCGACATCGAGCACGCACATCACGCATAAAGCTTTACACGCGCATGCACACATTACGAATATACGCTGAGACATATCAATATATCAATAGTAGTAATATTATCTACTTCTGATAATATGTAGGTACCTACATATTTATAGTCGCGTGCACCTGCACATCCACGTGCGCATAAACGCTGTGCGTATGTTGATCAATCGAAAGAGAAACAATATACAGAATATTTATACAGAGTATTTCTATGATTGGCCGGTGTCACGTACGCGCCAATTATACGCTCACGATATAGTCCTCGAGAGAGAAATATGGTTAGCTCACGGCAGAACCTCAAACCCAACATATAAAATCGCTACTTTTAAAGTGCAATTAAAAACATTTTGGTGTAACAATGGAAAGTATCTGAAACCCCTATCGTGTATGCACGATAGTAACTAATAGGCACGGGCGATTATAAGATATAACATGCAATCGGCAAACCACGATGGTTTAGTAAATCATATAGCTTTTCACACACTCGCGCGTGCGCACGCACGCACACGCGCATACACACACGCACACACTGGTCGCTCTATTCTGCGCAAAGATTCCAGAATAATTGACATAATTCTATTGTCTACGTAGGCCTATAGCTACGCCTATCGTACGGCTGTAAACAGCTATGTGTAATTTGCTTTACGTAATACTGACATTGCCAATGGCCCGCACTGACCCTTACGTGACACAAATAGAAACTCCGTGGGGAGGCAAGCCGGTCGAGTTCACAACACTTGTAGCGTGCGTGACCTAACCTAAGATGATGGGCATGCATGACGCGACCTTGCCAGGATTACGCGGTCGCAAACACGATTGCGGGTGTATGCTATGTTGCCACATATACTGGTTGCCAATCTGTGTGACGCCGACCTACATGGTCGCAGCGTAGCAACCATGGTGGGCTACAATGCACTATAATCTCTATACACGTAGCGGTTCGAATACCGTCATTAAGTACCCGATGTGTCGTTGTAACGACAACAAGAAGCGGTTAACACCTACATCATGGTCATAGCTCGGTGCTGGGTCATACGGTTGAGTAGTTAACGATATTATTTCAGATAAACCCGCACTGTTTCAACCCACAAGCAGATTTGATCGATTTCGGTTGAGCTTCCTATACCTTGAAAAATTTTACTTGTCAAGCTTCTTGAATTAAATCTGCAGTTTCCGAGCGCGCATATAGGCATATCTTTCCACTCAATGCTAAACCAAATTTTACATTTGAAAGTCACATATTGGTTTAATGGTGATAAGAAAGATGGTGATCATTACACATCGCGTAAACAACGACATATAATTACTGTTTATTGCTCTGCACGGTCTATTGTCTCATCCTGTTTCGAGCATGGCAGTGACAATAGTGTTTATCAAGAGCGATAATAGAGCGATGGCATGACGTGTATTATAGAATGGTATACAAGTAGGCCTATATACTTGTTCGCCGAAAACAGTTACGTGACGCAGCTAGCCGTCAGCGACCGTCGTTGGGCAAAGGGGAGAGTCTATAACCTTCAATGTGCGTGAATAATTTCTCTGTTTCTTTCCTACAAAATCTGCAAATCACCTTTTGAATTTGGATCCCGAGATGAATACTTTCAGATTTATACTGCGCTTTATTTCACGCCTTAGTGATCTCACTTTTACTTTTTGAATATTCTTTGCCATGTGTGCATAAGGTATGTGCATCCACCTCCAAGCAAATTATAAACGTTACTGGACTGTGTCTCCAGAACGTTATCGCGGGCAAAGCCGATGACACCCTTCCCATTGTTAGCGTGATTTAGGATCCATCAGTTAGCCTGCCCGTATCGTCGTAGCTGATGCGGACAGCTTGGGTATCTAGATGCCATAAAAGTGCAGGTGGAACCAATTGCGCGATCAATAACAATTGAAGTGATCCACATCATTCCGTATCAGGTCACTCACTATATGAAACCGTGTGCGGATAGATGGGTCGGTATGTGTAGCCTTATCCAGCAGACTATTGAACGAAATTCCAGAATTCGTTGCGTCAACAATAAATTCAAAACACCATTTTTTTCATTGTTTGATGTGAGCAAGTTTGTCTAGGCGTAGCAAACGAAAGATCTGCGGAATGCGCTGATGTGGGTAATACCGAATGTAATGATCACGGATTAAAAACTTTTGTCACGTCATGTATAATCATCACAATGCTACCTTAGTACTTATAAATGCGCCGTGGTCAGACGATGCGTGTGCCCGTTTCGATCGTCAATGATAGTAGAATTGCTTATTTAGACCATCACCAGCTCGGCGTCGGGCAAGCAATGCAATGTAGATGAACTGCCACAAGTTTTTTCAATTAATTTGAGCAGTAATTATAATCAACCTTGAGTAAAGATGGTATTTTTGCGTGCCAGTTTCTGCTTGTAGCGTCCTTGCGCACGTTAATTGCTTAGTGCAGTCCGATCTTATTTCATCAGTGGAAGTTATTACGTTGATTCTTATCGTACTTGATGTGAAACATGTTAATGGGTATATAATGTTATTATACTCGAGTCGCCATTATGGTTGATCAGCGCTATATGTTCTTATATATATGAGAGCGCCGCAAACATTAATAATGTCAATAAATATATTAGTTCTGATATCCTATCCGAAAGTTCACTCCTCTTGTCACTCCGCTAGGCCCAATTTTTGGCATACAATCAATTCGCTCTATAGCGTACTAAGGTATACATAGACTATCATAAGGCAAGCATATTATATAGCCAACCAAGAGTTGTCGCCGTGAATAGACATTCGTCGTTGGTGGTGTAAGCGGAGTTAGGGTTAACGCATTCTATTATTCTATTAATTATAGTGAATTACCACGCATGACAATGAGATGCAAATATGTAATGTTATCCAGCAATCGGTCAGAAACAGTTCACTCGATGTAATGGGCACACGGTAATATCTTGTGATGCGTCAATGTGAGAATACTTAACGATGCAATTGCTTTTCTACAAATCTATATACATATAAAGCCATTCACTTTCGCTTCCTCTGCCTGTCATCTTTCTTGTACTTCTTTCACATACCTATCTTTCTGCGTTCGTAACACCTCTCGATTAGTATAAATTCCGTTCGCAAACTGCCCCTCACTCGCCCTGTCTGTCATTCTAGCTATCTGTACCTACCTCTATCGCTCAGTCTTCTTTCTTTTTTCTTTCTCTTTCTCTCTCTCTCTCTCTCTCTCTCCTTCTCTCTCTCTCTCTCTTTCTCTCTTTCTCTCTCTGTCTCGCGCTCTCTCTCGCTCTTTCTTTCTCTTTCTCGCTCTATCTCTCTCCCCCTCTCCCTCCCCCTCCCTCTTTCCATCTCTCTCTCTCTCTCTCTCTCTTCTCTCCTTTCTCTCTCTCTCTCTCTCTCGTCTCTTCATCTCCTCTCTCTCTCTCTCTCTCTCTCTCTCTCTCTCTGTTTGTTCGCCCGTCCGTCTTTCAATTCTTCCGCTCTTCTGTTCCCCACTCCCTCCATTCCCTCTCTTGCCCCCTTTCTCGTTGTTTTATTATTATAACTCTCGATATGCTTAATCTCGCTTTCATGCCCTCTGTGATTTATGCATCCTAGACACACCTGTGTGCCAACGTACGTCATGTTGAGTTGTTACGAAACCTTACATAAATATGCGCATTTGACAGACGTGACAGGTGTCCTAGAACTTGCGTCGCTTGTTTTTCCACAGGCGTTTTAACAAAGCTTACATAAATAGATCACTATACGTGTGATCTTTCGCTTAGACGTCAGCCACGGGCGATTATGAACAACGGAGTTACAATTCCATAAAGGAGGCATACATGTAGCGGGCATACGAAGGCGGATACAAGTAGAAGTTATGGAGTGTACATTATCTTTCTCCATACTGTTAGCGAATGTTATTTTGCAATGATTTTCGTCTTGTCCTATATTTCTTCCGTAGTATTGCGACATAATGACTATCTGCCGTGTTTTGACTTTTCACTTTCTTTTGGCGGCGTGGTCCTTGTGAACACGGATTGTTGTTTCATTGTCGGCCGTTATACGTGTCATCGAGTTAGGCGTTCCAAATTCGAACGTTGCGCATCAGACTCGCCCAGTTCTTGTTGGCCAACTCATAATACGCAGAACAAATACCTTTCACGAATTCATCTTTAATGACCTACCCGCAGGTCCATACGGTACTTTCTATCGGCGAGCGCGGAGGACTATGCATAGAACACTATTTGTTCTTTTAAGGCCGGTTTTCGCGTTGTCACATATGACGTTGCTGAAAGGTATGAATGCATCATTCTAAACGCATTAGCCGGTGGGCGCTATCCTCTGAACTTTCGCGCGCTTTCTTTTGGCTGGCCCAACCCACGATGCGACCGTAGGCATTGATAGAACAGTACTAGTGACAATTAAATTCTCATCTCCGCGTAACAATGCCCGGTGCCAGCCAGCGATGATTACGATTATACCGTGCCTGCAAATCACCTCTGTAATAGGAAAACTCGCCAAAGGACATTAATAAGGACAAGACCAACAAAAATACAAGAACAAATGCCCAACGACTAATGATGTTATCCGTGATGCCCTAACTGGCAGGCCCGTATACAGAATCCCACTGTCTAGCGCATATTGAGTGAACGTGAACAATGGTAGAATCAATGTTCTACACGGTTTCAAACTAGTTATTCTCACCTTTCATTCTGTTAACTCAGCGGCTGTAGGCCTACTGTGCCGAATACGGCAGGTACTTTTTGTTCAGGTAATAGAAGCACATCTGTGTCCACGACACCTGAGTAAAAAATGTCGTGTACCGAGTAGCAATAGAAAATGACATTTCATTACGGAAAGTTATTTCTCCGTTTTTTTTCTTTTTCTCCCCCAACTTCCTCTCGTCCTTTCTCCCTCTCTCCAGCTCTCGCCTCTCGCTCTCTCCGTTCTCTCTTCTCTGCTTCCCCTTCTCTCTCTTGCGCTCTCTCTCTTTCTCTCTCTCTTTTCTTCACTGCCTCTCTCTCTCTCTCTCTTTTTCTCCTTTTTTTATTTATGCGATGTATTGCACCTCTGAGCAGCAGATATTAATAAATTAATTCGAATAAATGCGACGGTTTTACATTGATTTATATGCTACTGCTATGCTTATTACGGTGTTCGATGTTTGGTTTGCAGGATACAGAGTGTATGTATGTATACACGATAGAGGTCCGTAGTACAAAAAAAATAGATTTTGTAACTACCGCACTTGGCGAAGAATTGTGACTAGACGGGGAAACATTAAAATTGTTATGACAACTCACATCCATGTACAGACGTTTTCGCCTATTGTCAGGCTACTCTCACATACTTCTTGTGTGTTACGCCTATATATTATCTAAATACTTTATGATAGAAATACCATGAGTCGTTAACGTATGTTAGAAAACACGGTAAACGTGATTTGCATGACGTCGCTGCGCAGGAATGAAACTAAATGATTGATAATATGAACGTTTTTTTCGCAGCATGACTGAGTTGATGATTGTCCCGTAGTGGAAATGGATTAGGAATACAATGAACTCAGAATCTCGGTTTCTCACCACAATAACCCATTGCTGCGAACTTCTTTGTACCTCTTGCGAAACTGCTATTATTCAGTGTGGCGGCAGTGTAGAGGAAAAGGAAGAAGCAAATGACAAGGATTAACCATAAAGAAAAATAGAGGAAAATGGAAGGAAACGGCAAGCATAAAATTATGCGGAGGGAGAGGGCGAGAGCACAGAAGAAAAGAATGATAGATATAAAGAAGAAGAAGAGGAAGACAAAGAATAAGAAGAAGAAAAAGAAGAAGAAGAAGATGAAGAAGAAGAAAAAGAAGAAGAATAAGAAGAAGAAGACGAAGAAGAAGACGAAGAAGAAGAAGAAGAAGAAGAAGAAGAAGAAGAAGAAGAAGAAGAAGAAGAAGAAGA
>NW_014577089.1:828767-836512 GCF_000485595.1 Priapulus caudatus | reverse complement strand
AAGAAGGGGAAAGAAGGGAAATATACTATAATATAATATAATATAATATAATATAATATAATATAATATAATATAATAATATAGAGTTAGTAATCATTTTGGTGACGTTTGCTTTTGTCGGGATATCTCCAAACGAATAATGCTCTCTCTTATCGACATCGAATGAGCTTTACATCGTGGCGTCCGATGCTGTATTATTTTTGCGTGTGATCAATCTAATAATTTTACCAAATGTTTGCAAACACATGTACAACCAAATCATTGGTTACACATGGTACTTTGTCAATGAATCGTCTGTTCTTGTTTTTGAAGTGTTTTCTTAGAAATTTCCGTCTCATAAAGTAACCGGCGTCCATCCTGACGCAAACTTCTCAGCTGCGAAAAACCACAGTATTGTTAAGAAATGATAGAAGTTCACGCTAAGAAGACGAACAAACAAGCAGGTACATCGAGCCGCTAGCTATCAATTCTATTTTTTCTGATATACTAGAAATTCAGTCGCTGTAGTTCTTTCACGTGCTTTACGTTTACCTGCGGAGGCGTATCGTGCACGCACGCGCGACCTTAATTCAATTTAAATTTTCTCTTCCTGAAAATTACCTGAAAATTGTCGTCGTTGCACAGGCGCGACGTCACCCGTCCTGGGATGATCACGCTTTCCTGCGCAACGATTTACTGCACGACTTGCTATGAAATGGATCGAACCGTGAACATATATACGCCGTGTCTGCTTCGGGGAACGGGCGCACGTAGGCCATAATCAGTGGGCACGATTGTGTACGATGATAGTTCTACTGGAGAGCCGCCGAAATTGAACCCACTCTATGAGGAGACGCAGTCACGCGTTTCGCGTTCAAAAATATACCGGTCGCCTTGATAACCGGCACGCAAATGATACCCGAATCTAGGCTAAGCATAAGCTGGTGCAAATTCACTTAGCGAACGGTAATTCGTGAAACTTTGACTTTCCGTTCATTATCTTATCCGTCTACACGTTTTGTGCGTTCTATTACGTACGAGCTGAAGGATTATACACATTGTGCCGCGTTAGCTCCTTCAGAATTATCGTCTGGTGACCTCGTACGAAATGATCTCCTGGCCAAAATATCGGTAACACCGACCTCACTGGTCAATGACTACGAGCGACTAGTAACATACTGCAAATGGCTCAAATTTCAGCCTCCTGACAAAAAATCTTTATCTGTTTGTCATGTCAAAAATTCTACTCATTTGATCTTTGATCGATGACGTGATTTTTAAGTGATGCCTATGCTTTTGTTAGATTTTTTTTAATCGTTTCACTGATGACGGGGCACCACACTATTGAATCAGAGTTTGACACTAATTGTAGTATAACTCTTAATTTCATCCACAGGTCCTCACTAAAATGCACCGGGTCGCTAAAAGTATGCAATCCCCCTCCTATCAATGATTTTTTTTAACCCAACTCGACTAAGATTCGCTATTGTCGAATGCCAATGTAAAACTATACTTGGAACGCATATACCTCTACTGATACCGTGATAAGTTACAGCAATACAGCTGAACACCATGACAAATCGTGACCTGTTTAACATACTAATGAAGATCCGCTATTTTCAGCTATTGCATATTATAACTAGCAACAATTAAACTATTTATTGCGTATTTCAACGACGAGATAAGCGTATAATTAAAAGATGCACAGTTGTTGACATGTAGCCGTCATCATAGTACGTGACACAGTTATCATGTATTGCGATTAATTATTATGATATTTTAGCTAGTTTTATCAATGGTGCTATTCCCAGTGTTTGGCAAACCGTAAACGTGCACGCTACGATACCTTTCTATCATATAGTATTGTTCTGAAGCAAATAAACATCACGAGAGATTTATGAACACCATCAGTTTAACACACTAAAACCAACAGCTGGTATATAGTAAACCGTCGTCCCGTATCCGCAACCCCCGTTCACGCCCCCACCCCCTCCATTCTCCAGTTCAGCCTAACACAACTAGGTTTGCTGACAAACAAGGAACAATGCATAACAGTAAAATACGCTGTCACTATATAACAACAATAAGGAAAACTAAGAATGTATTCCGGTGCTGTGTGCGTAAAACTGACCACATGTATTAATCGCGTAGCCCACAGAATATATGTTACGTTAGCCCAACACGTATATATTACGTGACAAGCGCTATGAGATTTCTCGCATGCTTGTATCGTTAACATTATTGTACGAGTAAGTTGTATGCCTACTTGGAATAGCACAAACGGAAGAAACTCCCTTACAAAAGGGAATTATATGTACCTTATCACATCAGCTTGCGCGTACATTGTCTGCGAATCCGAGCAGGCGCCGACAACCCGTAGGGGCAATATGAGGTAAAATTACGCTCCGGGTACCCCATTAAATATACGTTGCATGCTAAACTTCAGCATTTCCAAATTGAGAAAACACCACCGGAATTCGAATGTCAGTCATAATTAAAATCGCGTTAAAATATATATTGGAGCCTTGTAATTTACAGTCTATACAATCGTCTCCAAAACAGATCAAAATGCATCGTTTGTTTTATTTGCATTTTTTACCTCTAACCACCCCTCGCATTTTTCGCTGAATGTAAAGGAACATTTTAATGAAATATAGCACATTTTAACCATTTTATTTTCAGCGAATTTTTCCTTATGTTCTAAACTAATTGCTTGTCAGTATTGTTTGTTGCAGAACGTCGGTGTCTTGATTTGTTTTGACAGCACCATAATGGCCCTTTATGAACTAAAGTGCGTTTTTGCAAACAAATTCACGCAGAGAACAACGCAGTGTTACACTACTGGCAACCCGCAGGAAACGCGGACAACGAAGTGGTCACAGTTCTATAGCCGTGTCAGAGACAGCGAGGCTTAGCGCGTCTTTAATACCCTGGCGATCAGGTACGGTCTCGCGAAGTACCTAGGGTAATAGTGTGTACACACGCTACACACCGTCCACATAGTAGACCCCTTCCATTCAATTTGGCGGCATATGCCCCGGAGCGTATTGAAAACGATAACTGTCTCAGTGGGTCATGCACTGCATATAAAAGCATGTGTCGCGACGAATCCAGCATCATTCGCAACTTGGTGTTCACAGACAGACAACATGAGGATTTTAGCAGTACTAGCTCTGGTTGGCTTGGGTAAGTATCACCATTGATACATTTTCACTTGGATTGCGAAAATGCGCGCTAAAGTAGCGCAAGACTTTCGCGATCTAGAGATGTCTCCGTATTTTACCACGCATTCATTGATAGAGGATGTGAGGCTTGTTGGTTTAAGGTATCGAGTCTTAGTATGCAGATCATTATCTCGACTTGATTCATTCACAAAAATAGTAACTGGTTATACTTGTGAGTCTATCGTTTACATCGGAAACGTGTATGGGTAATCTGGCGTGATCTATTTTTGTTTATATACATTCGCATCACGGTGTAATGATAACAACGCGTGACTGCATTGTAGCCGTTGCCGGCCCGGTGGAGAAGAGGCTGGGAGTTCCGTTGGAAGCTGAGGATGGATGCAACCCAGCTATTGGAAACGCCACCTACGTTGCTGATGCTGGCAACTGCCAAGTCTTCTACATTTGTGATCACGGATGGCCGAAGATTACCGTATGTTTTTCTCATATTGCATTAATGGGTCGTCGAACTAATAGTACATTCGTGTTCGGCGTCATTATGGTTTCTTCGTAAATCGAGCGCAACAAGTTTTGTGTCGTGTCCCTCAACTCGTGACGTCACCACGAGTCATCATCGTTTATAAACCGCTCTGTCGCGAGAATTTCCCGCCGAGTAATAACATGAAAACAGGTTCCCCTCGCGAACGCTACGGACTGCGCAGTAATGTTTAAAACAAATATATACTTGCAAAATGCTCGATGCTCAATGTATGCTTGATCTGTGCAGTGTGTAAAATTAATCTCTCGCTCTCTCTCTCTCCTTCCCCAGTTCTGCCCGGGCAACACCGTGTGGTCGCAGGTGAATAAGCACGAGGGCCAGTGCGAGGATGCTGGTGATGCTATCAACGACGTGTGTGGACACATTCGTCCTCCTCCGGAGGTGATCGACTCTCTCGCCGGCACCTTTGATCCTGCCTACAGCCGCTGTCAGTTCCAGGTAAGAAACGTTGCAGTTCAGTTATCACCCTCGATTCTACTTCGTTCGAAATCGCGACGATCGCGCCACTCGACGTAAAATTCTTTAAGGAAAATTCTTCGTTTGTAGATTTTTCGTTTGTGAATAACAGACGTACTGTAGGCTAGATACGTGCAGACACGGTGTGGCGGTTTTAGGTTGCGGATAGGAGCGACTCACATGCTCGCAGGCTCGGTACTAAATATTGTAATCTTTCACCACTGGCTATGTAGTGTCTCAACGCGCCCGAGTGCATTTCCGCGGTGGCCAAGTGCGACGGTGTCACCCATTGCAGCGACGGCTCAGATGAGGTTAACTGTGCTGGTCCGTGCAACCCATCTACCTGCAGACTTCCCAACTGCCGATGCTCTGGTAGGAAACTGCCTCTATTGACTGCATAGCACTACCGAGTCGTACGAGTAGCCAGCACTTCACCGTTTGTCCGTTCACCCGTCTTTTTGTACATGGTTGCTGTCTTGGTTGTCGTAATTATTATGCAGGAGAAAAAGCGTATGGGGTCGATTAGTGGTGTTTATTGCTGAAACGGCAGCGGAGGTCCTATTGAATTACAGAGTGATGTTGAGACCCGAAACCCATTTCAAATACACATTATTGATATTTTTGTCATACGCAACAGGTACCGATATCCCCGGCGATCTGTTGGCCAATGAAATCCCACAAATTGTCACCCTTACGTGGGAGTCAGCCGTCCGTCTGGAGGACTACAACCATCTCCTGCAGCAGGTAAAGTAGCGAGTGCATGCATAGCGTGCACTTCCTAGGCTAGTTTGGTTCATGAGAAACGCTCATTCACAGCGTAGCTTGAATCCCTTTGAATGCGAACGGCGAACAGGGCGCTTGCGAAGGGCTCTTATCTGGAGTGAATTCATCGTCGACCACGTCGACGTGTTTCGTTTCGCCGCGTTTCTAACTATTAAAATGGTTTCGACGCAGATCCTGAAGCGTATCGGACCGAACAGGAGGAGAGAGGCCAGGACAAACCCCAACGGATGCCCAATTACAGCCACCTTCTTCATTGAGCATCAGTTCACTGATTATGCAGCCGTCCAGGATCTGTACTTCGGCGGAAACGAGATCGCCGCGCTGTCTATCAGGTAACTCAATCGCTACGATCACGTTATGAAGACCAAAGTGGTCCTGCAATGCGTCGTTTGCGCGAAGAAAGCTCTCGTCTATTAGTTCGTGTATGCAATCAACTTTACAAATAGCCTCCAGCAACACTTTCACGTCTCGGCGCATCTTTGTAATTTGTCACGACAACAGCATAACGATCGTCTGTCGTGTTGCAGCAAATCGCTAACGAGCGATTATTGGAAGGAGGCCAGCACGGAACTGTGGGCGCGTGAGATCGCTGACCAACGCATTATCACAAACTTCCTCGGCAAAGTCAGGAACGAGGACTTCGTCGGCATGCGCGCCCCCTACCTGCAGGGCGGTGGCAACCGCCAGTTCGACATGTTGCAGAGCAACGGTTTCCTGTACGACAACTCCATGCCAACACCCCAGATGGACCCCCCGCTCTGGCCATACACCCTCGACTACAGGTCGACCCAGGAGTGCGTGATTCTTCCCTGCCCAACCGCTTCCTACCCAGGCCTGTGGGAGGTCCCCTTGGTCGACTGGCTTGACACCAACGACACGCTGTGCGCCGAGGTCGACAACTGCTTTTTCCCTCTGTCCAAGGCGGAGTCTCTCACTCTGCTCAGAAGCAACTTCGCCAGGCATTACAACGGTAACCGCGCTCCATTCCCTCTGCACCTGCGCGCGCGCTGGTTCTACGAGGCTCACTACAACATTGAGGCCATGGAGGAGTTCCTTGACGAACTTCTCAGCATGAACGACGTCTACATCGTCTCCATCGACAAGGCCCTGCAGTGGATCATGAACCCGACTCGCCTCAACGACATCACTCGGTCGAACCAGTTCTCGTGCGACAACTCAAACCGCGAGCCCCTGTGCGCGCAGCCGATCACCTGCTCTTACTACAACATTACCTACGCACCGAACAGCATCGATCACCAGGGTGACCGCTACATCGAGACGTGCGCCAACACCTGCCCACAGCGCTACCCATGGGTGGCCAACCCTGAGGGAAGGCTGTAGGCCGCGCTCGCCCGATAAAACCGACCAGTTAGGTGAACTCGTCCCAGTAGGGGAATTCTCACCGGACTGTCGATCTTACCTATAAGGTGTTTTGTTTCGATGATTGTAACGGAAGTAAAGCTACAACATGAAGAGCTTGTAAATAGTTTGCAACGCATGCTGTCAGTCTGAGTCTCCGTGTCCGTTCCTGTCAGTGTCTGTCCTTAATTTAAAGCTTGATGCACGGTGACGTCTATTATTATGTTTCCCTTCGTTAAATTACGAGTTGTATGACAACTCGTTAAAGTCGTGGTTGTAGAACTGGCGTGGCTATATCTAGCTGTACTTGTAGAGTATCTCAATTTGGGGGAGTATTGGGTTTGTCATGTAAAATAATTTGGTCGCATACTGTTTGTTAATTTAAAATATTATTTTTCATAATATCGAGTCAACTAGAATGCCATGACGATGTTTGAACTATAATAAACTATCTATATATATATAATAATAATAATGCTGTGATGTTTTCACTGGATACCATCAAATATTTTATAGCATAAACGAAAGGCTCAAGAAAGTCACAACCAAACATATGCGCATGAAATATCTCTAATATCTCTAGAAGTTAAATCTCTCTAACATTTCAAGACGTTACAGAGAATGGATATTACACGAATCCACAAGCAAACATACAGCACGCCGGATCACGCTGCGTGTAAGACCATACACTACATCACTAATACAATAGAGAGGGCGTTCGCCCGAGCTCACTGAAGAACAACGGACCGTCTTAGAGTTTATCGCCGGCATGCTCAAGTAGGTCGTTGCCTCGTGTGCGATAGAACCCTTTGAGTACCCTCTCAATGCGAACGTGTTGCCTGCCTGGCATCTCCAGATGACGATCGTGTCTGTGCCCATAAGCAGACGAGCTGAGCACAGGGACAGCCTTCACCGTCTCCTGCAATATACGGCGACTGCGTTACCAGCGAAGCATCTAGCTTTATGTCATCGTTGACATCGCTGTCATCGAATTCCGGTTTACTACAATATCAAGCGGGTCAAAATAATTATCTCTCTCGTGCGCCGGTACATGTTAAGTGTGTGAATGACATGTCGCTGTTCAATGCGCAGCCTACAAACATAGCTTTGAAAGGTATGTTATTGCACGAAGTAGAACTTCCATTGTCGCGTTAGTTAGTCGTCGGTGATTGTGCGTAAGATTATGATCAGCAGAAGACAGGGGAAACGTACTATAGTATCGGAGTGAGCGCACTAAACGTTGGCACGTACGCACACGACCAGGCACACACGCATGCAAGCAAGAATACACACACACACACACACACACACACACACACACACACACACACACACACACACACACACACACACACACGCACACACATGCTCACACACGCACACACATACATATATACAAACACACACACACACACACACACACACACACACACACACACACACAC
>NW_014577089.1:826100-828385 GCF_000485595.1 Priapulus caudatus | reverse complement strand
CACACACACACACACACACACACACACACACACACACACACACACACACACATACATACACACACACACATACACACACACTCGCGCGCATGTAATGGTTTATATTTTGCCATGGTTACGGTTATTACCTCTCGTCTACACGACTGCTGCGTTTTGAACCACGTATAGGCTACAAACGACATTTCTTTAATCAGATCTCAAAAAGATTTCCCTCGCGGTTATTTGCCCTCTCATCTTCAATGGCACCTATTGTGATTATGGGGTCAATCTGCCGTGGAATTCAGCACGCCCCAAGCGGCCATATTTACTTGTCTTTCTTTATACCCCGCGGGCTAACCCAGCGTGTAAGATAATTCGGGAGAGAAAGCTCATTAAATCTCAGCTGTCGTATTGCGATGATGTTAGCAGACTAACCCAATTCCGCATCGAAGTCGCGTACAAACACTGTCGCATGTATTCCTGAAAAATCCGATAATATAATACGAGGTATTGTGTCGCGTGAAGAGCACGTCGTCTTTACGTGTGTATTTAACGGGTTAACGCAGTTCCTACGAAACTGAAATTTCCAATTGAATTCCGACGAATATTTCATCCACATTATGTTGAGCACGTACGTGCATTCGTAATCTCTCATTCTAGCTTACGGTGCGACGCCGTTCGCGCGTCCGTCATTTAATAAAAATTGTAATCTCGCGCGCCCAAAACTAGAGCATGATTTATGAGATTACTTTAATAAGATTAATAAGTGTCGATACAGACGCGATCCTCACGCCCCCGGCTGACTGACCCGTTATGCGTCTCAACCGCAACTTACGCGTCTCATGCTTACGAGCCCACTTGCGGGTAGTAATGCAGCGATCATACATTCAGGCCTCTGACCCCCCCTGACTAACCTAGATCCCTTTCACGACTACTCTATATTTGGCAAAAGCTGCCCCCTTGAAAACATTTGACGCCTTTCTTGGAGTGGCCTTTCGGAAGCGGGGTCACTTCGGGTATGTAAAAGCTTGTATTTTGGCGCGAAATTGAAGTGGTTTACGCCGGACGGGTCGGTTTTCTGTGCCAATTCTATTGTTAAACCTAGCACCTCGTTTTCCTCTCGTACAGCCTCGCCTCGACGAAACAGCGCGGAAGCATTCATCTGTATAATGATCTCGTTATGCAGTCGTGACAACTAGGAATGTCCTTCACGCTTGTACGCAAATAAGTGCAGAATGGCCCGTTGTGCGCCCTCTGTATTGGGTCGGTCCTACCTACACGACATCTTCATGCTTACTGACATTCTTTTCTGGCTTTTCGAGAAGAGATTATGGAAAATCGGTAACGTTAAGTATGGTGCGTTATAGAATTATATACGTGTAGTTAGGTTATTGTCAGGTTAAAATATAATCGATTTTTGTCGGTGATGTTACCAGACATTATGAACGTATCGTTTTTATTAATATCACGAGCTAATAATACATAATACGGTATTAATAGCTCTTGTTAATATCTAATTAGCTATATCGTTGATGCATAAATAACTCTGCAAGGCGATAGCTTAGGTGTGGCTTATAATTAGGTGTGTCAACGTGTACTTTTAGCACCTACCTCGGCATGTACGTTAAGCCCCACAGTATGCTGTCGGTCGTCTCTGTGAAGTTTACTGTTATAATCTTGCTGAACATGAAACATGCGGTCATATGTCGACGCTGACTTCCTCTAAAAGCAATCGAAAAAGTATATAGGAATATTTGTTGTTATTTTTAGACGATTGTCTTCGACTATGTTAGTCTGTTCTGCATTTATTCGAGTTCATCGTCTTCATTTACTGATTTCAGTGTCTTAGTATACATTCGCCAGGGTCTGTGCTCACTTAGCACCGTCAATACTACGGTCAAATAGCTGATGAAATATTTAATTTAATTGTTACGACAATTTCAGCTTCTTCATAAACCGATTTACTGAACAGAGCATCTCTTACCAGTTTGTTATTGTTAAAGAAACTCATCCCAGATGGCGAGAAACATTCGACCGGTAGTGGTTTAACACCTGGCCAATTTTTGGTTCCATCGCCTTTTGTTGACAAGTGTTGTTTGTGTATTCTCTGTTCTCGCTAAAATGTAATCAGCTCGTATAAAAAAGCAGGACAACGAAATAAACGATTAATGCATTACTCTTATTTATGTATTTATCTATATAACTATATATCTATCTATCTATTTATCTATCTATCTATCTATCTATCTATCTATCTATCTATCTATCTATCTATCTATCTATCTATCTATCTATCTATCTGTCGA
>NW_014577089.1:789546-825596 GCF_000485595.1 Priapulus caudatus | reverse complement strand
TGTGTGTGTGTGTGTGTGTGTGTGTGTGTGTGTGTGTGTGTGTGTGTGTGTGTGTGTGTGTGTGTGTGTGTGTGTGTGTGTGTGTGTGTGTGTGTGTGTGTGTGTGTGTGTGTGTGTGTGTGTGTGAGTGTGTCTGTGTGTCTGTGTGTCTATGCCTGTTTGTGTATGTGTGCGTGCGTGCGTGCGTCCTCGTATACGTAACGTATATATACGTGTGCATTTGCGGCGCGCGTGTATTTTAGCTTACGGAAGATAACGATGTGACAGAGCAGGAATGAAAACCATATTGCCAAAAAAAATATATTAAATTTCAAGCTAAATACTTGAAACACCGCAGCAAACAATATTATAAAAATATAATATACAGTCAAATAAGCCCCAAGAAAGTATTCGCTAGTAGTCGCACCTCCACCATCTCTCTGTGCTGGAGCTTGACTTCCTCTGGACTTCGGATCTTTAACCCATAATTGGACATGCGCATGGAATGAACCGGGATCGACATCGTTATTCCTGCTGAATACGAAGTTCGTGTTATTAATCGCTTTACGCAACATTCTAACTGATCAAATCTGCCACGTGTTAATAGTTATAGTCTCTTATTGTCGTTGTGAACTGTAACTAGTTTGCGGCTTCTTGTTTTGCTTACTAATGTGAGTAATGTCACCATTGTGTAAATAGAACAACAGCTAGCAACTAGTAGAAACGCGTAGATATTGTAGATAGATAGTCGCTCGCGCCATCTGTCTTGACTAAACGAGTACAATTTTGCTAGCGTACAAGCAGAACTAAATTGACAACGAGAAAGAACCCCTTCCTTACGTAGGATGATACATACCTATACAGAATTGAATACTGTCATGAGCTTTGCAATGAACACGATAAATTTATGAGGGTTATCTGTCAGGGTTAGCGGATTAATAACGGGTTACGCAACAAAGGCTCTGACAACAATATGTAATATATATATATATATATATATGACGTGTACTGTTGCTTGGTTACTATTGTGCATTGTCAGCCATAACGAATCATATATGTGGCTTACAATTATTATGGGCTATCATTATGTTATTATAATGGTAATAATATATGGGCTATCTGTGTTTGTCGTGTACATGTTGTGTGTGAGTGTTTGTGTACATGTATGTCCGTGCGCGTATACATACTCGTGTGTGTAAGAGTGCATGAGTATGTGCGCGTGTGCGGTCGTGCGGCCATGCGGGCGTGCGTGCATGTGTTTACGCTGTGCGTGCATGCGTGAATTAGCAATAATCATTTCTTGATATATTGTATCTGACATGGCGACACGCTATAGCATATTAAAAGATGTCTGAACGCGGACTTGTGTTTGGCTTAGTTGCTCGCGTTTCTTTGCGTGTGCCTTTGCTAGTCTGCAGGATTGCCCATCACATGCGCACCAGTATGGATCAGTATAAGGCAGGATAGCTCCAGGGGTGTGATAAATATCTTAAATGATAAAAAAAACAATGTAAAATAAAGTATCGAAATTCGTTTTATGGAAAGTGAACGATCATGCTGCACATCTTATCAGTTTGTTTCATTATACGTTTCCATGTCGGATTGATGACGTCATTAGAGATATGTCGTGGTATATACCCAATAATGTACCCAATTTCGGTTTGAATATTTAGCCAGGTGACGTTTATCAGTATTGCTATACATTGTCTGGTCCAGTCGAGTTGTGATGCAAGCGACAAAAGAACACACGAATTTTATTTACAGTAACTTTATTGAGTAAAAGCAGTGGTGTTATACATTCTATTTGATTGCTACTTTATGTTATATTGTCAACTTGCCAGCGCGGAGCAGGCATTATTTGTTTAGAGTACGATCTCGACTCATGCTATTGTAGTAAAGTATGTAATCATAATATAATCTATCAGCATTAATCACATTATTATATATGGCTGAACGATGCATCGGTAACACATATACACTATATATCATATATGTGCTCGTTTCGTCATAAATTCATTCAAAAATCACAAGGCACTTTAAAGTGAATACCAAGGCACTTGTGCCGGCCTGGATGCAGTATTTCTGCAATACATGGCCAAATCTAAACAGATATAGAGCAATTCAAATTCAATACTAAATAAACATTCTAAAAAACGTATACCCTGTGTATGTGCGCCTGTTTTGCAATTCAGTTGCATTATAATGAATCGTCACGTTTACGAACAAGATGACATTAGTAACTAGAAAATGTTCCGCAGCAGAAACAGCGCGACCGAGTATTGTAGTATACATGATCTCTCTGTCTCGTCACTCGATCACACTCTCCATCGGATGACATTTCCCGGCTATGATAGCCTTCCTCGCGGCGGCGGACACGGCACACGACCGTGACTGCTACAAAATCTCGAAAGTACTGACTATTGCGCAATCAATGGCCAAAGAAAACAACACATTATTGCACGTGACTTAAGGAGATGATCTAAGACTGATATAGCTAAACACAAGCTGCGCCGGAAGCGCTTACGGGGCGCGCACCGCTCGTTACATTGACTGCGATACTACATCGAACGGTCTGTTCACACGTTACGTCATCACAATATCAATTAATCTTACAATACTAATAAGAAGCCATCGCTAGGAAGACAGATGCCTCATGCAGACTAGCTCTACCCGCATAGCGCTTCTCTCTCGCATGTGTGGCGAAGCGAAAGGTCACAGAGGTAGAGCTATACGTGCAAGCATCTGATAAGCACTAAGGGCGTTGAGCGAAAATCTTGACAATTAAGGCATGTACGCGACGTTCTAACAGATGAAGTACCCTATGACTTATGAACACAACAACGATCAAAGGCACTTGTTAG
Organism: Priapulus caudatus; assembly: GCF_000485595.1. Taxonomy (NCBI): domain Eukaryota; kingdom Metazoa; phylum Priapulida; class Priapulimorpha; order Priapulimorphida; family Priapulidae; genus Priapulus; species Priapulus caudatus. Next base: position 822,756 of record NW_014577089.1, on the reverse strand, counting down.
AACTTATTGAGACGGAATGTAACAGGGGCGCACAATTCTACAACTGATATCAATAGATCTACATGCAGTACGGACGCGCCTACACAGCAACCCTTCGCAACTCAACTGTGTCACGTATAGGTAAGGCACGTGAGGCTAAAGATGACAACTTTTATATCCACTACATTTGACGCTGGTACGCAAGGCGTACGCATCGTCACCCTGTATAGTCGCACTGGACGCGGTTACCCGTACACAATCGTACGTGACGTCACATTTTACGTATAATGTATATTTATAATATATATAAATATATATTGTGGAAGACAGCTTGATTTGTTGCGCTGTTTTTTCGCATTATTCTCGCATAAGCTGTTCAACTAAAATTCCTTAAAAACTTAATAATATACTTCGTGTGTAGTAACAGGGCAATAATCCGTGTACACTGTCTAACACAAACGTGGCATACACATCTACAACGACCCAAACATGCACACACACACGTGCAACACTCGTGATCCTACTACACTCGCAATAAAATTACACATTCAATTCTAATATAATATATATACAACGAATAAACGGACAAACACATTAAAAGACAAAAGTCTGTCAATATAAGGGGTTAAAATAAATTTAGGTAAAATACGGTGTTATACAATAAACATGCTAACTACATATACATAACGGACATGTGATGAGAAAAACAGAACTTTGCGTAAATTAAACAGATGTCGAATATGGTATGCACCCTATTCCGTTAACGTTCGCTGGCTCTACCAACTGACGACGGCGTGATCACGTCGTGCTGAACGCTGAGTTTCTAACATGCGAGGCACGGTGACAACGCTGTGTGTCGGTACTTACTAAAGGTGTGCATAGCAGCGCACGACATTAGCGATGTGAAACACACATGGTAATAGCTGGATTCGAATTACTTCTAACCAGCGCGAATCGCCTAGAATAGGGTGCAATATCGTTACTCAAACTGTTCTGTAAGCAGCGACGTCGTTACTCGATATAAACCGTTTCTGGTTTAGTCGGATGCGCACTACGTTTCCACATGCTTATACTGAATTCAATCAGTCGCCGAAACTCCTGTTGATTCGTTATGGATCAATTGTGATCAAAATTACAGAAACAGTAGAGGCACAAGTACACGTGGGTAATTGATGTACGCAGACCCCGTATAATTATGTGGTAGCGTATACCATGCACGAACAGAAAATTTGTATGTCAAGGAGAAACACAGCCACCTATAGAGATGTTGCGCTATAGAGCGATTTCACTTACGCTTCGCACATGTGCCATTCCCGTTACATTTCGTAAGAGGACGTTTCTGTACATGCTTTACGTAGATCCGATGTGTGGGAGAAGAAAGTGAAGAGCTCGAATCGAGCTATGTGACTGTCATTTAAAATCTAATAGAAATGTGATGAAGCGAATAACATGATATTATGCAATCGATTAGAATCTTACACAACTATACACTCTAGGATGCGGACGCGCGCGGGATAGTAAGTCCACACGTACCGCCTCTCATCTCGGGCATGGCAGTTGCAACTATTACATTGCCAAGCTGTTGAAAACGGTCGACTATTGTGAATTGTAGGCGCAGCATCTGGAACCCGATAGAGCCGAGAACATTTGAAGCATTCATGCATGCTGCAGGATATTTACTATAATATGATGGTTTGACGATAGCGACGGTGTTCAGAAAACATCACAATGTATAGATTTTAGATTTTAACTTGACGGAGGCCAACGTTTTGCCAGTTAAGACTAGAACATTACACTGAATTACTTCCGTTGCACAAGCCACGAATTTCTAACGAACCTTTATCCAAATTTCGTAGGTCCTTGCACCAATTGAGATATGTATATTCATGAAAATGTATAGAAGAGATCAAGTTATTAAACCGACTCGTGTGAAGGACAAAAAATTTTAAATGAATTTGTATGATTAAAGTGGCAGGAACGGAAACGGAATTGTGTTTTAAGTATCACTTTTAGCTGTGATGAAAGCATTGATGACATATCGACGGTTTATTTTCGGACTAGGTTCAATATTGCTGTTGACCGGCAGACATTCCGTGAGACGTGGTTAGGGCGCGAGGGGGCGCCACATATCTTACTTCTCCGCACTTTGGAGCGCTGCCGGCTGAGCACACGACATTTTGCACTTCGTGTAGATCTTACATCGTCATATGACGAGCGTACCTAATGTACTCGACCTGCTTAAAACCTGAACCCCAACCCAGTGTGATAGAAATACTGCCAACCGCAACCTTGCCAACTGTACCGCTACAAAAACGCCACCTACTGTCACCACCCGTGTAACACTTGACACCACATGTCTACCGATTACCGTGAGAAAAGGAAAGCTCGAGAAACAGACAAGTAAAATTGCATAGGGCGAAAGAGAAATAGCTGAAGCGAGAGAAAAAAACAAAGCAACAAAACACGTAACTATAGCATTACCGTGCCTAACTATGTCAAAACCGAACACCTAAAAGTGTACCTTAAGATACCTTAGACCTACCAGCTACTAATATATATATATATATTCATGTAAATATATGTATTATATATTTAGCCAAATATTATACCATGATTCACGGCCTGTATGCGCAGCTGTGCACACGCGTGACAACGACACGCAATTTCGTCGAGCCTGAATATTCAACGTCTCACCGCGACATCTGCTCATGCCTGGCGTTGGAATACATTCCGTTATTATAGCGAGAAATCGTATACTGTAAACACGATTAACACGCCTGCGCGATGAGCACGTCTACACGTGGCACCTAGCGCATCTTTCGATGCCTCGCGCACCCAAAACAAGCCGTACGAGCACTAACTTCACGTCGCCTCACGTGACGTTAAATCTAGTTAGATCTAGTTAGACGTTAAATCTTGTTAGACTCTAGTTAAACCCTTGCTCCTTGCAGGCGGTCCCGTACGTGGCGTGGCGATCTACGCCATGAAGAGCTCGATGTACCGGTTACCGATGTTCTGGCGGTTTTTCTCCTGGATAGAGCGCTCGGCCTCGGTTCTCGACAGGAAGGTCACGTAGGCGTCCCCGCTCGGTCTACCGTCAGCGTTGCGATGCAGTTGCACGCTGTCCGGCTGTACCTGTCCGCAGGATATCACCGTTAGATTAATACTTACTAGCGAGATTCGTTTGCTAAGGAATAGGTGCCGCTACCATACACGCGTTTTTTGTGGGTTCTGAACATGGCTTTCACAACCGGGCTTTTTCGTGACCCCTTTCGGTTTCTCACCCTTCGATGAAGGTATATAGTAAATCGCGTTACGAAAATAGTCAAGAGTCGAAACGAGTAGCTGAGTGCTATCATAGCGCTGACTATTTTTGAACGAATGCCTAACGAATTGTTTAATAGCCCCATGACGGATATTGTTAGTCCAAGGTTGCTTTCCCACTATATAACACACTACGGGGAACCAGTCCTTCGAGTCATCCATCGATCCACACTGTTTAGAAACATCGATAGTAGGCGGAGTGGAAAATGAAGCTCATGGCATCATTAATAATCCTTAGTAATCCGATCAGTCGACTGATAGACAGACGGTAACAACGCGTACGGTAACAGCACGTCCTTTTGTTCGGGTTTTCTTAAATCGCGATGTGCATTAAAGGCGTATAATAATAGCTAAGGGCCCGTTGTCAGAAATAAAATTGGTCTTAAAATTAGTCTTAACATTAACTTTTTCTCTTAGACCGTTGACAGAAACGCTGCCAAGTTACGAGAATGAAAAATCGTAGCAGATTTCCTCATAACAATACGAAACAAAGCGATGTCGACGGTCTAAGAGAAATTGCTAATGTTAAGACTAATGTTAAGACTAATTTTGTTTCTGACAACGGGCCCCGGGTGTTTAATGAATGGCTGCACTAAGGCGTCACTTACTGTGACTTCATTGACTATCCTTTCACTGAGTAAGGATTTCAGGGACTATATAGCTACTAGCTTCACTGGTTGCAGCTTCGATGACTACCGCTTCCCGGGCTGACCGCGTTGCAATACTGGTCAGTGAACAACTCTTCGTCCTACGGCATAATTATGAGCGGATTCTTACCTCGGGGAACCCTTGGAAGAAATTTAGAATGTCTGCCGTCGAGGCGTTAAACGGCAGGCCCCTCATCACGATCACGGTCGGACCGTTGTGCTGGTAATAGCTGGTAGGCGAGACGGGTGGACTCGGATAAGGACTGGGATATGGCCAATAGTAGACTGGGGAAATGTACGCGGGAGCTCGACCTGCCGGACTGAGGGGGCTTAATGGCGAATGCATGGGGATAATTCCTGGCGATTGTGGGATAGCAGCATAGGGATATGTGTATGGCTGAGGCATCAGTGTGTTTCCTGAAATAAAAACGAAATACGTCTTATTATCTACATAGGAATTAAGAAAACGCCACGAGAAGTTCGATGATACACTAACAAACCAAGTGCAATCGAAAGATACATAAAGATTTAGAACTAGTAGTGAACGTATGTCTACTGTTACTAATCATTAAAGATGCAATCTATGATAGACTTGTCTTTCATACACGGTTATCGTTCGTTATGAAACACATTAATGTATTACATAAATGCATAAGTTTATAAAATAATACTGAAGGAATTGTTCAAATTAAGTTCACTGCGAGTACGGCCATTTTATCATATGTGCAGAAGTACGTGACATGTAGTTACGATGTCAGAGTCGAAACAAACTTGCGTGCGGGCAAGCCGGGCCTATCAGACTTGCTATAGATAAAGATGGTTATGACGCTTGTTTTTAGTCAGTGGTTAAAGTGAAAAGGCATAGCAGGGGTGAGGGACACAGCAGTGCCGCAGAAACGGTGGTAAAAGAGGCGATGCCTTACAATCTTTTTGTGAGTCGTAGAAGAATGTGACGGAAGAAGGAAGGAGAAATTCGCGGCGGATCTTAACTACTGCGTTTTAGTTTTTAGTACGTGTGCAGTGCATACCAGGAGACATTAGACCAGCGCGATTAACGAGTACGGGCCCACCCTGTAGAACCACGTTCATGTCGTCTCCGGAGCACTGGAACACCTCAATGTAGCGCTGCTTCTTGCCGATGTACATGTTCTTGTGGTGGCGCTCGGCAGCGCCCATGAACGCCGCATGCTCGGAGCTCATCTGGATGAACGCTTCGCCAGATGGCTGACCCTGAAGAATCACGAGATATTACTATAGGGCCCAGTTTAGCTGAATGTTGGGGGGGGGCAGTAAGATTTAACAGTGCAGGGCCGTAGTTAACGGGGTGAGGGCAAGTGGTGCGATTGCATGCTCACACCCTAGAGAACTGTAGATATTGTTACATGATCAATGACGAACTTCCCACGATCACCTGACCAGAACATCTTGCCCCCTCCCCCCGGCTAAAAGGGCTAGTAACTCCCCCGCAGTGTTACATGCATACGTTTGGATATATCCATGCGTAAATAAGCAATAATAATTTATCCCGAATTTTCTCCCATCTTTTGCTTGCACTCTCGATCATCCTATCTGACAGAATCTTCAGTATGACAAAGACCCAGTTATTGAACTAGAACTGAAACGAAACTCTTGCATGTAAGCGCAATGCCGTCAAGACGCTGAAATTCTTTATCTAGTGATTATAGGTCACGGTGTCTCAATTAGAAACCGATATACGGTCTCGAGTGTGAAACTGACCTGTGCATTGAAGACCATGTGTACACCCTGATACACAATACTCTTCGCGTGCTCCCCGAGAAACTCTAGAATATTCTCGACTCGAGCCTCGAAGGGAAGCCCTCTGAGACGGATGCAGTCCTTGCGAGATCCACTTGTAATGATGTGCTGCGGCATTAATGGCACCTGTGGGACGTTGGTGATCAGAGGAGCCTGTTGTTCATATGTCTTTGGGTCCATCGTTCGGTTCAGAACCTACAAAGCAAGTATTGCGTCATGATAAACGTATTTCAGTTGAGTTCGTTGATACAGCCATTCATCTTTAATGTATTACGTACCAGGATCACAACCAAGACTTTGATGTATATACTTAATATTATTTATTTATTCTAGTATCATCAGAAACAGCATAAGTAGTTAAAACGCCATGAGTCTAAAATGTTGTAACTTTTTAACTGACGAGCCATGCAAAAGTTATGTCATTTTAGACTTTAGTTAGTCATAACTATTTATAGTGCTTCTGACAACGAGACCCCTGCTTACCATCTCCATGGCGATATGACACTTCGATTATCAAATGCGTCTCCGCTCTTAACACAGAGAATACTAAATAAACGCCCCGCTCACACAACAACGGGAAATGCATTTGTCACGTATAGTAATATAAGTATATAAGTCCTGCCAAGAATAGTTTCTAGGCGACAGCTTGCGGTAGTGCTGCTGGGCGAGGGTCTAAATACATGTAATCGAACCTTCTCCTTAATGAAAACAACTGAGTACTAAGCAACAGGTTCCTACTCCCTATAGTGTGCGCGCTTGAGAGATAATAGGTGAACGTGGACAAATAAGTGTTAAGCCCGTTTGTGTTTTGTCTGAGTCTGGCTGTCTGTCTGACTGACTGACTGTCTGTCTGTCTGCCTATCTGTCTGTCTGTCTGTCTCCCTGCCTGCCTGCTTGCCTGCCTGGCGCTCTACCACGCACCCACCCTGCCGCGCACCCAGCCTACCACGCACCCACCCTACCGCGCACCCACCCTACCACGCACCCACCCTACCACGCACCCACCCTACCACACACCCACCCTGCCACGCACTCTCCTTAACACGTACTCGCCCTACCACGCACCCAGCCTACCACGCACCCACCCTACCACACACCCACCCTGCCACGTACCCACCCTACCACGTACCCGCCCTACCACGCACCCGCCCTACCACATACCCGCCCTAACACGCACCCGCCCTACCACGCACCCAGCCTAAATATATACCTTATACGTTTACTATACTTTATACAATTACCTGCTGAACCTCAGCCGTCGTACTACGGAACAGCTCGATGTATCGGGAGCCGATGATTTCTCGGTGTTTCTTCAGCGCCCTGCCGACGTCCTCTTCGTTCGCGAACAGCACGAACGCGTCGCCCGTCGCGCGGCCGTCGGGCTTGTGCACGAACAGAATGCCCTCCTCGCCGTCCATCACGTTACACGGATTCTCACCAGACACGAAAAACGTAATCTGCACATCGACAGACAAGGAAGCTGTGTTATTCCTGCATGAGTAAGCTATACACGCCGGTCGGTCATCGGTTAGCAGTTGGGCTAGCCGCTCGTCAGAGGCACTCAGAGGCACGCAACTGACAAGGGTATTTCGATTTCGTTAGACATTTGGTAACGCATAGAAGTCTTTGCGGGCGCGAAGTTTCGCATTAACTGTATGTGTGGGCCATTTGAGCAAATAATCGTAGGTGAAGCCATTATTGCAGTGGCGTTATTTATAACAGTCTTGCTACAATTTAACAACACGCTGTTCAAGTATTGCAAACTTACAATATCTTTTGCGGAAGTGTCATATGGAAGACCTCGCATTCGCACAATAACCTGAGCCCCTCGGGAAAGGAACGCGGTTGCTTCGTTGTTGTTTCCTGTATTCATGAATAATTATTTGTATAAGTCAAATGACGTGCGCGCTATCCGGCATTGGATGACTGAATCAATGAACTGTTCTGCAATAGATTTAGTCCGAGAATGGGTTAGATAGCGATACAATTAGCCACTAAATTAACTTGATATAGGATATAACCTACTTTAAGTTATCTATTATCATTACTCTCTGAAAGTAGATCATACTATCTTCTATATATTATATCTTGTGAATTTTGCGAAGGTGCTGCTAATATTCGGGGGTGTCAAGAGCTTTGTACGAAAACATCAAACCCATGAATCTTGATCTACTTGCTACGTGGATGACGCATGGTTCTTCGGCTTGTTGGATGCCTACTTAAACGCTAGGCATGCTAACATTTACTTCATAAGCCCGCCGAACTCAAAGGGACTCACCGGCCGCGACGCTGATAAAGTCCTCGCCGGTCGCCTTGTACACCTCGATGTAACGCTGACCGATGTGGTGTTTGTGTCTCTTCAACGCCAGATCTCTGTGCTCCTGATCGATGAATCTCACGAGTGCCTCGCCGTTTCGTCGTCCCTGGGCGCTTAGGCACAACGCGACGCCACCTCTGCATCGACGAAACAGATGAGGATGACGAGGAGGATGAGAATGCACGAGTGCATGGGCACGCGGGTTTGGTGTTATTGGCGGGAGAAGTCATCTGCATTAACGCAATTTACTGTGACCTGTGCTATATTATATCCGGTAAAGTTTAATGTAGAATCATACTTAAAAGTTGAATAAATAAATAAATAAATAAATATTTATGTATACATTCATTCATGAACCACATTAACTTACATAGACGATTGCATATAATGCACGCCCGAAGTGTCATAATGCCAACCAGAAATAATCAAACATTTTAAAAGTACTACCGGCAATGGTTTTCCAGGTAATGTATACAGAACAAACACGAATATCAGTTGCTAGTTAATACAGTCGCAGACCAGTAAAAAACTTATAAAGCATAGAAATAAGCAAAGCGGCTAATAGCTTTGAGACCGGTGATAAACTAGGGAATTTCGTGCTGAAATCCTTCTAGTCATTGGCTGTTGCCGAGTGCTTAAAACTCACTTCATTATATTTAGGCCACGGAAGAACTTGGCGATATCTTGATCGGAGGACTGCCATGGAAGGCCTCTGGCTCTGATCACACAGTTTGTGTCAATTTCCTCGTCCTTTGAGCTACAACATAGTATTGTCGTTTTTATTAGGTATTATAGTATTTATAGTATTATAGTATTTTTGGTTTGTTATTTCCATGTGTAATTTCAAAATATTAGTCGTTCAATCATGCTAAAGTTAATACAGTTTCAGAGAAATGTGTTAACATACTCGGTCTACTATTTCTATGTAACGAAAAAATAATATAGCTGCTGTTTAAGAGTTTACGCATTGCAGCGCAGCTCACAGCTGAATCCTTACGTAAAGATCTTACGTGCATCACACGTGTACAATGCTTTTGAATGCTAGAGGTCAGTAACCTGACGAAAACGCAAAATTCTACATCTATTTGCGCATTACGCATTATCAAGTATATCTCAACTCGGTTGCTCCTGTAAGTACGTTGTGCATTCACCAAAACTTTGACGCTTCCGTAATGTGTACTTTCCGTTTTTACTGGGTTAGTCATAGTTCAAAAACCTGCAATGCGCAAATAACGCACCAACTAACACAGGTAAATCCTTATTGATTTTGTTCTTAGGCTGATTACATATGAAATTTTTTAAATATTTTTTACGTGTACCAGACTATTAAAATTTTTTACGCATTCGTAGATATATATCTATAATGCGACTAGGTGTAACGACAACGAAAGGCATATAGACGAATATACAATACATGCTATAAATATAAATTTCTTTGCGTTTCAGATAATAATCCACAACTAAACAATAGCAATGAATGGCTCACTACTCAGCACACCACGTAGTTCCTGATAAGTTACACGGCTAAATATATATATATATTGCGTTATTTCTGACTGTACGTACATTCTGTATGTCAACCGACGCACCTACAGGTTTAATTGGTTCTGCATTGTGTTGAAGTCTTATTATTACATCGATGAGTACGTTGGTATATAATCTCATCGCGCCCGCAGATAACTAATATTTTATAACACATTTCTATTGGTGTAAGTGCCAAACGATTATCTGCATGGTCTTGGTGGTTCGCGTTGGAAGACTTGACACGAACGATGCGAAATTATACTGGCCGGTTTCCAGGCGAGCCTTGCTCGTGTATAATGGAATGGGGGGCGATACCAAACAGGTTAGAATCTAGCACCGACCGCTCGTGATTGTGCTGCTGGGGGGTGACATTATTAACGATGCATATAACGCCGTCACGTCCTAACAGACTATTATATTAGTGATTTCGCATCAGAGATATAATGTGCAACTTCAAAAAAGTTGAGCCAACTCTTGCTTGCTTATAGTCGTCGACCAAGGCGTTCGGTGTGCTCGTAAACGCAGCGGTAGCCTCCGATTCAGCGACCGTCTAGCGTTTGCGCGTTCAGTCACCCCCAGCGGTCGGAGATGAGACTGTGAAACCAGTTTTGCCAAGGCCACCCGGCGCATCGTTAGCGCCAGGTACGGATCGGCACATCAACTGAGTGCGTCGGGAAAACATTCCCCATGGATCACGATCACGCACGCACGCACGCACGCACGCACGCACGCACGCACGCACGCACGCACGCACGCACGCACACAGAGTTTGCTTGCTATATATACCAGCGACGAGTCGTGATACACTTATTACACATGCGAGCTCGTGAAGTATGCTTCAAAGCAGTGCGGACGCTTTGCAATTTTAATTACCTAGTCATCATTATTCGTCTGTAACGAAATTATGTCCGCAGGCATGTATGGATAGCAACATCGGGGGTGCTTAAGACATAATACAATTATACTTGCATGAGACACGATTCCTCATACGCGACTTTTATATTTAACTGCGACATTAATGAGATTTGCATATTCGAATATGGTACTCGGAAATCGCGACAATCGCTTGGATAAGATGTCAAAGGTAAAGTGGATTGATTTATGCTTCGTGTTTTTTGTCATGGAATGGGATTCATATGAAATAGAAACATCGGTGTACGTAAATATATTCGACGAGCGCTTGTATTTTTGTATACCAGTTATATCCCTGACAGCTGTGGCAGTTCTTGTATGTGAAATAGTGTTAAACCCGAGGATATATATATATATATATATCGCGTCAGCAACGCGTTCAGTCGTTGGAATGTGACTAATACCCTCATACGTTTCATGTTTTACGTGACAACCCCAGAAAACTGGAAAAATTACAGGTCGGTTAGAATAACGTCATAAACCTAAGGTCAGTGAGACAGCTTTATGACAATCGACATACACAGATATAGACTGAAAGGAGATATCCACAGATATACACGGGCTATTGGTAAAATGAGAAACCGGCAAGAAACGGAAGGTCTCCCATTTCGCCAATCTTTTACAAATAGGCGTTAACTGAAACGAATAGGAGAAGGTAGAAATACCCCCCCCCACACACACACACACGGATGGTATAGGCATGATAGAATAATACCGTATCATGTATGTTTCGTGAGTATAGAGACCAGCTCGCGAGTACATGCGCATACATTCAATGCCGTTGGCTATATGGTGACGGATACCACGCCTGTTCAAACCTTTCCGTTTAAACGCGCGCATTAACGCCGTCAGTAGACCCATCCAAACGACACACGTCTTTCAATTTTAACAATTCCAGTCGCGATCGTTCGATATTTTACAACGTGGGTGTTAAAAAAACTCTCCTCGTCACATGGCAATCAAAGGTGTTACTTTACTGAATACAACTATACAGCTATAATCATGTAAATTTTAGTAATAACATTTCTCCCAATACAACTCTCACTTTCACGTTTTTTATTTAATTGCGCGATAATTAAATGACAAAAACTGCCTACATTGCTATCATGGTATAATAATCTCAAATTACAATTGTGAATTTATCATCATCATTATATGCATAATTTCTTGTGTGCATTTCTAGGATAACTTAATAGGATCGCTACTTGCGATAACAGGCGCTAGGGTTATTATCAAGTTACAGCGATCGGTACTCACGTGGTTACAACAATGGAAATACAAACAGGTTAAGCTACATATAATATGAAATGATATGATATGATGTTGTATGAGTTCATACATTAATAGTCTTTTCAACGCACGCACACATACACAAGTGGGTATACGCGCACGTACGTATCCATATACACATCGGCCTCAGTTTAGATAAAGAAAACAAAGAAAACAAACGAAGAAAAAACCGATTCTCACCATAATCCTGCTTCTAGCCGTGCGTTTACCGGCTCCGGATTTTCGAATCTGTGCCCTGCAAAATTATTCAAAACAAATCAATGCGTATACGAATCGCATAGCAAGATGTAAATTATGCATCGACATGATTAGCGTGTAAACGTCCGCATTCTTTCAACGCACACAAGGTAACCGACCGATATTTCAGTTTAGTTCCAACGCTAGATCAACGATTTTGGACATTAAACGTATAAATAGATTGAAATTTCGCAGACGGGACGCATACGCAGTATCGTGCATTTGAGTCTAGCTACCCTCCTGCTGTTTAAATAAAAGAAAATTTCCAAATCGGCGTGTATTCGGCGTGTACAATATAATCACCTTGGCAAGTAGCTTTAGCAGAAACTGCTTTTATTTTCCCTGTTCAATAGAAGTATACGAGATCAAGTGTAGGTAATGTTTCGGTCGCGTATGGCAATATATCAAATATGAACAATAAATTTCGATGCTTAACGCTTTGCTACCAAAATATTTCTTTATAAAGTTTGTATCATCAATTCGTTCTATGCTTCGCGCAGTTGGATATATACAGCCAATAACCGCACTGCTCGTCGGGTTATAGTTGACATGGCGGCGGCCGTGTGACAGTGATTCCTCTACGTTTCTGTTTTGATTTTTATACTGTCTTTTCGCTAAAATCGTATCTGCTTATTCCGTAATCGGAATGCGAGTCCAATCACCACCAAGGGCACTACACCTTGGAGCGTCGCGTAATTTCGCGCACGCGAGAACAAACAAAGATGAGCGTGATATCATCAGCTCATTTGTAACAGCGAATGTTATTGTGCGCGGATGCCGCCGACGCATCAAAACAATGACGCAGTCAGCTATAGCTTCACGTGCAGCTTGATATGAGCGAGCCTCATCTTTCTCGGCCGTAATGACATGCCGCTGTCTCGTGCGGAGCAAAGTGGTTCTTAAAGACCAGACAACCGGGTCGAGGCAATTGCTGCGTACCGCGCGCAGGACAAACCGAGCAATGGTTCGCGCAGTGACAATACAGGAGTCGACGGCCCTTTGAAAAGTGAAGGGCGTACAACGCCTCTGCGTGGCATTTGAGAGGATGCGTGCCCCTGTGTATTGGTATAAGCACGGCGTGTAGCGATGACAAAGACAGGAGAAAAAAGATTGAGCTGTCACGGTTCGTGACTTTCTGGAATCATCTCTCTCGACGGAGCTCGACTTAATCATGGCGGTTGCTATATATAGTCACAGGAATCATATGAATACAGCAACCTGGCTTGATTTTAATGCCAATGTCAATGGCGCACAGCATTCCTGATAAAATACATTGCAACAAGTAGCTTCGCAATTTTCCCAAATGTTATAGACCTTTTGTGGAAGTATGTATAAATTTAAGCAATTATATTACACTATATCCGCCAGCCTGATTGTCTAAAGTTGGTGTCACGACAATGACAAACATTAGTGCTCATAATAACACCAATCGCCATCGTTGTTTTTTCGTTGTCGGAACTTTTAACCACAGAGCATTGTGTGCAGTGGCTCTGCAAATATAAACCACGGTTTCAAAACACGTCTTGTGCCCTATTTGACAATGTCAACAAAGGTGAAAGCCCGAGGATGTAGCTGCGTGAACACTATGGCTCTTTACCGACATACATCTACCATGAATTCATTTCACGCACCAACAGAGTAATGAACAGCAACAAATTCGTTTAAATTTGCAAAGCCTTACCAATAACAATACAAAATATACATAAAGGGATTGGATCATATAGTGAACATGGCGTGTTGCAGAATAAATGATAAAACGTGATCCTATGCCGATAGGTGCGCAGAATAGCTCTCTTCTCGAGTTACAAGCTAACATGAGGAATGGTAGCGGTCAAGAGCAAGACGATATAAAGGAGTGGCTAAAAGGGTTCTATATCTTACCGTCGTGGAGCATTCGCTGTATGATTTTTCCCATCTCTTGGCCATGTCTGATACCGAATTCTGCCGATTCATCAACTTCCAAACCTATATCTGATTTGACGAGTTAAGGTGCAGTATATATTTGTACATTTTTTCTGATAATGACACCTATACCATATAATGTTATTATTATTATTATTATTATTATTATTATTATTATTATTATTATTATTATTATTATCATTATCATCATCATCATCACCGTCGTAGTCCTCGCCGTCGTTCGTTGCTGCTGTTTTACGTATTAATGTAGGCTAATATTAATGTATTTTGTTCGAACTGATTGAAAGATTGCATATGCAATTGGCCCAGCAAGCACGTTTCATGGAGGAAATTCCAGATGTTTGTTGGTTGTTTACACAACTATTCGTAAGTAATTGCGCGCGTTTACCGACTGACCCTCTCCGCGTACAGGAACCACACCATGTGGTCAGATGTCACTTCACATTTCGAGTAACACGAGCCTAAACCAGACTTCCGCTAAACGCACCATCAAACCACCGGCCCAATAATGAGGTTCGGATAATCAAGCAGGATAAACAGAGGGATAATTTTGAGATTTACTGTATTTCGGGATCGCTCCAAACAGCCGTCATTGTAATTGGTCGCCCATTAACCTGGTGCTGGCAAACTCGCGCTGTGTAAGACGGAAATACGGCCAAGTTTGCAAACACCAGTGATTCATCAGAAGACGAGTATTGTCGTCTGGGTGATTAGGACTCACAATGAGTAAATGGTTAAGGGCGGGTGTACTGCCAGCTCCCGGGAGCTACATGTCGTCGTTAAGCCACGTATGGTTATTATAGTCATAGACCGCACACCAGACACGTCAATCTTAACCTTAATTCGTACAACAGGTACCCTACCGCCTATCACAGACAATAAAGCAAGGCGAATGAATGTGCCAGAACAAGTAGTGAAGGGGGTGAACTGCCGTAACAGAACACTGTGGTATAACCCAACTACTATTCATCTTGATCACTTCTCTATGGGTGCCACGCTCGAAATGGCGACGACCATAAACAGTAACACTATTGTCGCCTTGATTATGGAGATCACTTGCATGACAATGCTTCTATTTTCGTTGTCGTCCTGCCCAGGCGCCGACACCGCGCGCGCGGCAGACAGTTTTTCGGCTTTCGCCAACACAAAGGACATAAAGCGTCCCATTGTTTTGACGCAATCAGTTCGTCGGCGAGAAAAAGTGGTCGACGCGAAAGGGAAGCGGCCGCACCATCGCCGGGGTGATTAAACCGGCGCGTTCCGTGCGAGGGGAGCATGCATTCACTATTGTTGCAAGTCGGTCGACGCCGCGGCGGCAGCCTCATTCACATGTCAGCGGCACACGTATGCGCTGCCGTCACGCCGGTGATAGGCATTCACGTCCGATTCCTGTATTTTCATACCAAAAGGTGCAAGAGTAAATTCGCCGGTCCGAGCGCTAATACGTATAGCGGATGTATCAATAACAGCCATTAGGGGTGCATGACGAACATAGGGTTGCACGGTGAACATACGGGTACATGGTGACCGTAATGGTACATGGTGAACATAAGGTTGCATGGTGAACATAAGGTTGCATGGTGAACGTAAGGGTGCATGACGAACATAAGGTTGCATGGTGAAGATACGGGTGCATGGTGAACGTAAGGGTGCATGACGAACATAAGGTTGCATGGTGAAGATACGGGTACATGACGACTAAAAAGATACATAGCGACTATAAGGTTACGTGGTGAACATAAGAGTGCATGGTGAACGTAACGGTGCATAGAGGAACATTATTTTAGAAATCTGCGCGTAGCGAACTCGCCATTCTTTACAACTCAATTAAAGAGTGCGCGTGTATAAGCGAGTACATGGTCTTGTCATCTTACAATGGCTAATCTACTTTTCTCGATGTTGCTTACTAATATGACGGTGCGACATCACTGCTGAACCAGGATGATATTGAAGCGTAGCAATGTAAAGTTTTACGAAAATGTTGTAAAGCTTTAAGAATTTAAATTATGTAAATATAATGAGAGATGCCAAAGGCATATTGTTATATCATTCTAAGAAATTGGTAGCTATGAGTGGCTATTAGTAGCTATTAGCACGTGTATTATATTGCTTGAGCTACAAGCATAATGAGTTATCCTCATGCAAAGATGTTTCGCATATACGTTCTACCCATCTACACCCCATGTACAATACTAGCCTCCAGGTCAGTATATACGCGAAAATTGAACAGCGGGGGCTTTATTAGCGCTATCTCACATTAAACAAGCCGCCATATATTAACTGCTGGAGATCTAAGTTCAACCGATATTTGCATAAAACATTAACACAAACGGTGGCGGGATATTTAACACGACGCCAACACGGCGAAACACGTTATAATAATGACCCTATACACGCAATTTATAATGTGGGCATGATACATATTATTAAACCAATTTCATACTCATTTCGGAGCTTGCTTTGTTAAGCGCCAAACAGGTTGTAATAATAAGTTTAAAAACACTATATACTTAATTTCATGTATCTCGATAGAGAAAGAACAGGGCAAAATCACTGTAGATCCATTCGTGCGGGGGTTCGCCCCGTCGTTACATACGTATACCAAACGAACTGCGTGCACGCGTGCAGTGTATTTCCAATAAGAGTAGGCCCTACCCTGAAGAGATACGTTTAAATCTAGCTGATATGGCGTCTATACTAAGGGAACACGTACCAATCACATCGAATCAACGTAACGCACGTTCGAGCGCCTTTTCATTCATTGCGCAGGCAACGTCCCCGTAGTAAAATATGCACTGATGACAAGCGTGAGGTCTAATAACCCCAGCCGGTCACGCCCCTGACACCAGCAGACGAAGCGCAAATGCATCGAACAGGTTTGCCGGCTATTTAGGTCGTCATCTGTCAGAGACAAGACCAGGGTCGAGCGATGTGTCCACGACAATACGAGGATGAGACCGTCGCAATTTATGGGGTTTAGCGCGGGGTAGGTATCCCCAACAACCTTCTTTTCTGGTTACATTCCGTGGTTTTCTCTTAGGAGAACCTGTATAAATATACATTAATTACCTAGCAGCGACAACTGAGACAGAGACGTCGAGACTAACAAAACACAGTTGTGATTGGTTCGCGGTACCTGTGGACAGTTAAACTCGCTGTCTTGATATAGTCATTAAGACAGTGAGACAGCATCTTGTCAGTTGGAAATATATGGCCCTTGTTGCCTCTCAGGTACAAGTCACAATTGTATGGTCGATGCCCGCAGATTCCGGATAAACCTCTAGAGCTCGGACCAGGGACACGGGATAATTAACAAAACTCATCAGAATAATTGGCGTAAATGAACGTATAGCTTGGTAAATTTGTACTCATCTAGCAAAAACGTTTGCTCTGGAAAATATACTTGAACTCCATTCGATATACAACACGGGGTATAATATTAATCTTGAGGCAGCTTAAAGATGAGAATTTCAATTGTCAAAACAAATTTCGTATATAATCTTTATACATCCTCACGTGAGCAATCTACGTAGATTTTACTAATTCACGCAACAGAGCGCGCGTGTATTCTGCAGTAACGACAGCTGTTACTATACGCATATGTCATTAAACACAATACATATATATACGCGCTACTACTTGGCGCGCGATTTTTGACAGTACCCACATGGCTCTGACCCGATGCTACTTGCATTTAATAACCCAAATGTGTACATATCTAACACATTCTCCGAGAAAACCTGTTGCACGCGTCTGCACTTGATACACAATTTGGGCAGACAGGGTAGACACTGTGGTGATTGTGATAGGGTGACAGCTTGACGTTTCATCAATTAGGCTAGCGCATGCATTGTTAATACTTGTCCTGGTGTGTTTTATGCGTGCCAATGCAACTTTGCATGCGGCGCAAATAATTAGAGATAGATGGGAAGTATGGGAAAGCGAGAGACAGAGAGAGCGACAAAGTGAAAGAGACAATACATTATGGCCACGGATGTGATGGAGAACGACTAATAAAGGTGAGGGAAGGGTGAGCGGGGATGGATAAAGTCAGGAGTGAATAATAATAGATCTATTATTATTCACTGCTGGTAAAGTCTATGCGCGCCAGTAGTCGGTACAAATCGTATGCGCTACAATTACGTACACAAACACAATTACCGTGGCCTTGCTAGTAGTTACACAAGTATTTCAGATGTGACCAGGTACCTCTCATCTCGTTTCAAGCTTTTAACTACGAACAGCTAGCACACACACACACTGGTTCCTCGCCCTGCATGTAGCCAGCATGAGGTGTCACGATTCAGTGTCTGCGAAAACAAAAGCCGGTAGAACATAGAGACGCCAGCGTATACTGTTGTTATTACGACTTATTAAACTATAATGTCGTGCAAATATAGACAAGGGGGTTTCGTGTCTCAGTGAATCATGCGGCAGCTTGCCGACACAAGAGACTCATTGATCGACTTGACCCGTAAGTGCTACACCTACAGACGGCAACACATGCAAATGTAAACAAGTGTTATCTAATTACTCACAGAACGAGATAGATTTAAATTGAAATATTTATCAGGGCGACGAAATAAGGTGTTCTTATAACTTGAGAAGGTGGGAACTCGATCAGTAATGACACTTTGGTCGCGGAACCTTTTAATGTTTTATACAAACGTCGTGGAGTTCAACATTACGTCACCTATGTCACTCACCAGTACGTGATCACGCCTCCACTACATAGCTGATTGTATCAAGAGCGTATAAAAAAAAAAGGAGAGCGTACAACGGTGAAATGGTGAAATCATGTTGCAGTATTAGTCGAATAAAGAAACTTTGCCGAAGTTTCCCGAAGTTATCTCAAAGCGAGAGACAGTCGCAGTTAGCACTAATCTCGCTTCGGTTTTCAGAGAAAATACCAGATTTTCACCGCTCATCAGCTCAGCGTAGGAGCATCGGAGGGACATGCGGTTTGTTTTATATTAACAAGGTAGGACAGCTGATCAATATTACTGCAAAGAATCGTCAAAATTTAGTCGTTAGTTAAATTTATTAATTTGATTAATACTGCAACATAGTTTCAGCATTTCACCGTTGTACGCTCTCCTTCTTTGTACGCTCTTGGTTGTATGCAGAAACACATGCATATAAGAAATTACGCCTGGAATTTCGAGTCATTATTGCCTCTTGCTTTTTGCCGATACTATCCGCCACATAACGAAAAACATGGAGAGAAAAGATGTGACTTGTTCATTCAATTCTAATAGGGAATTGAAACCTGGCTTGATAGATATAATCGTTATAGTAGTAATAGATATTCGCTTTACATGCGGTGCACGCGTTTGTGAGCACTTTGATGAGAATGCCAACGGCCAAAGTAACTCAACCTCAACCCGAATAGAAAACGTGCTCGTTCGTCCGCTAATTCGCCGCGGATTAATATCACATGGATTCTAAGCAGAGAAATCGCCTAATATCCTCGTCTCCTACGCCAGACAGGAACAGAGAATCTGTGCAATTTACTACTCGTACTATTCATCGGACACGCACGATTGCGATGGAATCTTCGATTCAACCATCTAATGTCAACTTCGATTGATTTCAAACGCCCCTTGGCTACTATCGTACATCGAAGGTAATTTTGTTCCCAGATACGTAATTTTGTTACGTATATGTTACAGAATACGTGTCCGCGCATAAATAAAGCGTATCAAGTAAATGCCATGATGTATTTAAGAATCACAAATGGAATTGCAGAAAAACGATTTTATGTAAGCCTATGATACAATATAATCAGGAGTGTCATAATATAGACGTACAGTATATAATCTAGATATATGTTGATAGTATGACACTCCAGATATAATGTTAGATTTAGATATATATATATATATATATATACATATCTATATAATACACTTTCTCACACCCAAAAAGGATACAATCTAACATGTCCTTAACGCAGGAGACATCTTCCACCTGGTGGTAGAATTTCTTAAATTCTTTTCTCAGGTCGAAGAAGCTGTAGAAATAGGGAGGGAGTTCGACATTCTTGTTGCCAGCCTCTGGATGCAGACATTGCCTGAAATGCAGCTGACCGTCTGTGACGAAGTGGAACGAACCGCCGGCATCTCCATGCAGCTTCGTCCGGGCAAACTGGTCGAACTAAAATTAAGAACACGACAGAAATCATAAATGTGCATGTGCTGGTCACCGCTGGTACAGCGAAGCAGTATAATCATGACCAATGTAATATTTGCTGATGGTAGCGTGTTATGTGAGGCGTTATGTTGTGCATGTATGTGGGAAAAATACTACATATAAGTTGAAATATAAAAGCTGGAGTATAAATATTAATACTGACTTCAGTATAACACTCGCCCCTTGTAGGCCCCCTACACTGATGTACTATGCTCAAAACATAAAAATGATAACAGTTTTAATATCGATATTCGGCATGACATTGCTATTGAAATATTATCAAGAGCATATAAAGAAGGATTATTTATATACTCTTGATATTATGAGTACATCATTATATTATCGCAATGAACGTACAGGATATGAAGTTCAGCAGTAACAGTATAAAAAGTTTTACATATACTGGCTGTTATTTATCAAGCGATAGCATTACGGCTAGTCCTGTATTGGTTTGACTAAGTGTGTTTATTTAGTGTTATGTTTCTTCTAATGTTTGCATTGTGGCCGCACAACAAAGCATTCCCGGAAGTTCGGAATTCGCGAGGTGTACCACTATTGAATTTCAGCAAAATGAGGTTTATTTCTTGCTAAAAAGCAATCAAATAGTTGCACGATTATACTAATTTCGATTCTACGTTATTTACAGAACGAAGGATTTTAAATTTACGTATAGCATTGCTCTTTTACACCGCCTAAGGCAGAACCATGCATGGCTGGAATAAAACTTTACAGTTAATTTCCCGCTAATACGTGACGTTTTATGCAGACAAATCTGCCCATGCCAGTCTCCATTAATCAATCGGCACACTGCATGGTTTGACAACGCTACCGATAGGGAGTGTACGACCTGCAGTCGAAAATGAAAGATGGACGTTTGTGTGTGCGCACGCGTTAGGGGTAGGGGTGATTTGAACCCAAGGGCAAGTCTAAATTGACTACACCTACACGCACACACGCACGCACACCTACAACCACACGCGCGCGCAACACACAGGCGTCTTCATATCTCAATAGTGCGCTCTAAGTGCGTTTCAAAGCGAAAGGTATTCTATATGTTAAACACTAGACTTATTTAGTGGTCTCAAAAACTACGTCGCATTCAAAGGACGCGTGCATAAACCAAATTTATTGCGTATCGTGTATATTACTTAGCTATGCCTAAGTCCTGCATACAACTTCTTGAGAATACCTGGCTTTTAATTATCGTATGCGCGCATATACACATGAGAATTAAGGGACCTATGACTCGTAGCCAGTGGAAATATATAGAGTTCCATCTTAAGTTCTGAATTTCAGTTCAAATTTGTAATTTAATTGGTTTATAAATGGAACCTTTTACTGACAAGTGAACGTTAACAGTGCTGCATGAGGCGAAAAAAAGAAAGGCTCAACAACGAAATACAAGAAGATGCACTTTTTACACGGACTGTGCGATAATTGGCCAGATAAATTGAACGAAATACCTTATTTAAAATGCACACAAGCAATCGACTGTAACTTGCAATGCAAATTAAATGGGTCGAATAATAATATTTGAACAATATGTGTTATATTATATCTGTTTAATATAATGACGAGCACGAATTTTTTCCGCACAAGCTCCTGCGGTGTAGAGATAGCTGCGTTGCATCAACCAGAGAATATTCGACTGTAAATGAATCAGTTGATGTGACTGTTGAGACCTTGGTGAGAATAGAACTTCAGCGCATGATCGACAATGAATGCGAAACTGTGGAAATGGCGAACCAAGCGCCGGCGGGCATTTTGGAGAATGCGCCTAGCAAATACGCTACCTGTTCTGTCAGAAGCAACATGTCGCTGCTAATCACCGTACGACTTTGCAGCTCAGTCATATCACTATTCCTACAGCTATAACATCACACAGTGGGTCATCCTCCGTCGAATAGTGACGTATAATCCGAATAATTATCAAAATAATTTGAATAAATCTAGAGAATATCTTGTCACCCGGATGCACGCCCATACGACCCACATATCGATATCTGCTTCACTACTCGAAGAGCCAGTGTATTTCTGTTATGTATTAATTCTATACTATGTCTGTTATGTACTGCACTGAAGATTTAAGCCTGTGTTAATGACACGCCGATATGACAGGTGACACGAAATAAGATGAAACAGACCTTTTTGGGTTTTTCCTATTAGTAGATTTAACTCGTAACTCCTATTTAACATCGTATAGTATAGTACATCCTATACGTATTATGAGTCGATTATCATGGTCGTGCTAAACCAATCATGTTGGAATAGTGGAGGAAGTGTACTCAAATAACGGCTGTTGATAAGGACAGTAGCCTACGTACAACGAAAACAGACTCGTTTCTTCGTACTCTCTTCAGCTCTGCGCCATAGTCACGACGATACAGGTTCTGCTATATATGCACGCTGAAGATTCGCGAACACGACTACAGGAACGCTGCGATCGGCTGCTCCCGCAACCCTTACTCTGCGCAGCACAATAATGCCACATTCCACATAGCAGCCGATCAGCTAGATCTACCCGCGTAGTAAGTAACATGTTATGCAGCGACGAGCTCGTCTACAAGGGTAGACGACCCGACACTAATTACCTGTTCTAGAACTTGTTCGAGAGGCTGTGCGCTCTTTATAGCATTCTCTTGCAGGCCTGTCTGTTGTCTGCAGTCCTCGGTCAAAATTACATCGTTAATGTCAGCAGTCTGTGGTTTGACGTATGAATGCTGAACTGCCACCACCTGCGAGGCAAGAAAATAAATGTTTACTAATCGAACATTCGACGTAAAAAAATATTCACGGTTATAACAGTTATAATCCAATGACTCCAGTTACGTGCTACGCCTACGAGAACCGCGACCCGACATGTCCGGACCGTCCAAGGAAAGGACACTCGATGATAGATGGCCTAGACACAACACATGGCGGATATTTGTTCGCGTGCGAAGATATGACGTGACACAGATATATTAGTATGACGATCTGCGACGAGAGTGAACGGGTAACGGGTCGCCGTTTGAGATTTATGTTTTATCGTTTATGTTCCTAGCCGACGTTTATTTATATATTAGACGAGCATTTTCTCTCTCTCTTTTCTTCTCTCCTCTAGAGCTCTTTTCTCGACGACACGCAGCGGAGAACAATTAAACCATAAAAACAAGTGGGATGAATAAGGCGGGACTCTTTCACTCTATAAGATTCTATAAAAATAAAACTGGTTTACAGTTTCACGAACGCTCGCGCGAGCAACGCGGCGGCATATGCTGCGCTGGCGGCTTGCAAGTCATTATCGCCTATAACGCTCCGGCTCAGCTACTTACGAAATTCAGAAAATGTTCTCAAGGATGCGAGGAGTAAAACTTAAGTTTGATGCAACATGCTTAGTCACGCCCCGAGCATTGCGATGCTACAAGCTGTCGCCTTGATGACGAATGCGCGTCGCGTTACAAGCTGTAGTACGCGTTTATGTAGGCGGGTTGGAACGAACAGACAAAGCTGACGCCGTGTCGCATATGTAATAAGCTATAATGAGACGCAACTATACAGAATATATATATATATATATATATATATATATATATATATATATTCCGTTTCCTTCTGAGAGCGTGTTCCGCCTGTGCGTACAAGCGCTATAGTCATGCGACACACAGCAACGCGTGAGTTGTCGGGAGCCGAGTAGGGCGGCATTGTCTAAAGCATAAACGCCGTCAACAAACGGACAGGCTCCGGGCGATCTAAAATAAAACCGCCTCGCTTTATGCTTCATCTAAAACGAAGTTTTATATATACGCTTTCACCACGCTGCGCTGCAACAGCCCATGTCTAATGGCGAGGAGCAGTCGGACTATAGAGCCTCGTTGTAAGCTCGCGCGAAGCAACAGGTGACAGCAGTTGCTCGAAACAGGTTAGGGAAACACGAGGGCGCAAATAAATGCATATAACACCCAGGGCGATCGCCGTAAATAAACGCTACAGGTTGACAGCACTCGGTGGCAACATCCGTCTGCGCAGTTCGCCAGCGATAATTATAAAGAGTGTATGCAGGTAATTTGTCCACCGCGCCTGCATCGTAGGGCTCCATCAGTCAAGCAACACTGTGTATTTACTACATACATGTATATAATATATATATATGGAGACGAGCGTGAGTCATCGTGGACACGGTAGCGCTGCGACACCAGCAATATGCTGGCACCACGAGACGGCACTTTCGCGACACAATGCCACGCCATTTGAGAGTTTGTATGACGCGATGTATTGTGCATGCCGTGATCGGGGCGGATGCGGTCTGCGATGGTGGTAGGAGATTCTCCGCGCAGGAAGTAGACAGACTATCTCGCTTTCATGTTTTCACACCATGCTGGAATCCCCTTCTTCTCTCTCTCTCTCTCTCTCTCTTTCTCTCTCTCTCTCTCTCTCTCTCTATATATATATATATATATATTGTACGATTTGTACGGGTTGCTCAATCATTATTACGATGGAAATTGTGCCTAATATATATATTATGTTAAATGCTATGACAAAGGAGAAAACGCGCACGCTAATTATCTTTTAAATCCTCGAGCAACTATTTTTCGACACGTAAACGGCAGTGTACAGTTGCCGAGTAAATTTGTATATTTCATTACTAATAATTTAATTACTAAACTTAACTTACTAAATTTGAATGTATCGTTATTAATGTATTATCTTACTGAATCGAAATTACGATCACATTTCGATTCTCAGTTTTGCTATAGGGGGATATGTATGCGTGTATAGGTAGGTATATGCGGTCTGGTGCAATTGGCGGTTTGCCGCGTCCCTGCGAATGCGCGTGCACCCATGCCTGTGCGCTGTGCTGTAGACCTACAATTTGCACGGTACAGTAAACCCAGTGTATTTAAACACAAATACCCGAGCGAAACGGGCTTTCCCTTTTCAGCACCTTTGTGCCGTCCACTGACACTGCTTTTAAAGGACGACGAGGAGGGGTCGCCCTCGATTTTCCCGCTTGGCGTCCAGATTCTCGGAGAAAACTAGATCAACTTTTGCCATTCGATTTCCGACGCACAAGTCGTTCAGGCAGGTCATTTCCAGACGCAGACATAAGGGTTCAACATAAAGCCGATGAGGGTGTGGGGCAGTGATGCACGGCGCTCGAACAAGTCCGCCCACTTTCTCACAACCGCTATGCAGTGAGGTGCGCCGTACAGGTGTGATTATATTTATAGCCGTGCATTTCGTTTACATATAAATCGATCATCGATAAATTGCTCGAAGATCGGCTAGAAATATTATATATATATATACACACACGCACGCACAAGCCCGCACGCACGCGCGCGCACGCACACACACACACACACACACACACACACACACACACACACACACATATATATATTATATATATATATGTGATGTGTGTGTGTGGGGTGTGTGTGTGTGTGTGTAGTAGGGTGCGGTGAATTCGCTGGGGAGATATGGCAGATCGGATACGTTTTTCTAGTAGGAACGAATGGAGCAATTTTAATGAACAATGATTTTAATGAAAATAACTATGGCTCATAACATGCAGCCACAGTCCTGAAGGTGACACTGCCAAAATTATATTAGATATTCTGCTTCCCGAATAATTACAAAACAAATCCACCTCCACCCATTGTCAACCTTTGGCTAATTAACCCGTCGGGTGCGAAGCAGTGATATAACGTAATAGCAGAACGACTCTCAGAATTCACTCGCACCTGTTGAGAACAGATATCCGGAAAGCACCTATTGAAGGTGACATGCATGTATGTGAGTACACACCTGCTCGTGGCATGCACAGCCTATATATGTTTGCGCTCTCTACTTCGCTGGAACAGACATGTACGTACAGCGTTATCAAGAACCCCCTACCCCGACGAGAAGATCAAACCAACAGTGTCATCTTTTTATTCGAACGTCGATCGACTTACCTTGTTGTTAGCTATGTCTATCACTAACCACACCAGTAGAACGATCTCTTCTTCGTCGGCTCCAAGATTTTCGTCGTTTTGTCCCGAAGTTGCACAGTAAAAGACCACCAGGTACGCCGCCGCTGCCATAATGCTACCAAAATCTCAGTTTCCTATTCACCAAGACGAGAATACAAGACACCCACACACAACTTCCACCAACAGTGACTGTGTAACTAGTTTGTGTGCCAGTGATCGCACGCTGTTGTCATTAAAACGTCTAGCATAGGGGCACAGAGAGGTACAGTGCATTACGCGTACCTGCCCTCGCCATTGGTCGAAAGTACGATACAGGTAGGCAAGTTTAACGTTGCGAAACGTGCGCGCGCAGCCCAGGTAAGTTAATCGTACCTGAGATAAGTGCGTGGCCAATCAGGCTATTCGGAGTACATGTCTCGGGGAGTAATGGACCTTGGGATGAGATCCGAGGGCGTCTCAATGGCTGTCGTGGAAGATGAAACGAGGAGGGACGTCCTGAATGGAACAGGGAAGGGTATGACAGTTACAGAAGCTCGGCACGCGCGTAAAGACAAAGCGACGTCAATGCTAGGAAGGTTGGACATGTAAAGATGAGACCTGTAACGCGCGGGCACGCACACACGTTTGTTTAAGAATCAGCGTCTCGACAGGTTATGTAAATAGCAATCGATACAAAGGGCAGACATATGCAGATAAGAAGTAGTGCATCACTGAGACCACTTATATGTCACACGGACTGACACCATATCAGACAATTGAGACCCTGGTGAAATGATGGACCGACCGTCACGTGCTGATTATTCCGACCACCGCATCATTTAGTCTGCGATATTTTTGTAGGGTATTTTATAATTAACAATGAGTAGTGGTTAATTTGGTACGTATGTTTTGGTAAATGTCAGATTCCGTCAAACCAAACTGGTAAAATCGCGTACATTTACATTATCAACGTATATTGCGTTAGAGACTCTCCTGTATGTGTCAGTGTGCGGCAGCGTGCGCGCGGTGTACATGTGTGTTGCAGAGGAGAATTTGCACGGCATTTACAGGAAATTGTTGGCAATAATAGGCGAAAGAGAGTAGAGAAACATTAAGACGTTGGTAGTAAATAGATTTCGTAGTTATTTAGCATCATATTTTATTGAAACGCTCCAAGTGCCGTGGTAGCGCTCATATATCACTACGTCATGTGTCTACCCGTGCGCTGCGGAGATGTAGGCTAACACATCTTTTTGACTAACACCGAGTTTTCTAAAACTTTGCAGAATTACTAACAATCTCTTCGATAAGCCGTTAAAAAAAAGTCTCGCACGTCGGTTGCGTGGTAAAATAAAAGGTGAGCGGGAAGTGGGGTTTGCGATTATAATAGTTACTCCACACACTCACGCAGATGGGGTCGTTGTCGTATCAGGTACTACAGATATGTACCCGAGGCAGTTTTAGGTTGTTTAGTATTATGTTTATATTTTTTATATGAGGTATGTTTAGGGTTAGGGTTAGGGTTAGCGTTAGGGTTAGGGTACACTTCTGTAGTACAAGTCTGGAACACTTTGTGTATACATACATGTACCTCGGGTACATATCTGTAGTACCTGATACGACGACAACGATACAACGACCCCTTGAACCACACTCACAGGTACATGGGATATGGGAATGTACTCGTACGTGCATATATATATGCACTCGTACCACACGCACCGTTATAACCGCCAACGAACCTTACCGTGGTTCTACTTATGAGCGGAATTCATCGGCTTCGGAAGCTGTCGACTAGAATGATAAAAAATGTGCCCGTGACAACATGCTAATCGAAATAGGGGCATGCGCCCGCATATCAGATAAACGACTGCCTCCATTGCAGATTACACGCGCTCGATATTTAACCACACATGCTGGTTCTCACGTTGGCTGTCTTGTACATCCGCAAAACGAACAGGTGCCAAGACGAGTAAA
This sequence comes from Priapulus caudatus, assembly GCF_000485595.1. Lineage (NCBI taxonomy): Eukaryota > Metazoa > Priapulida > Priapulimorpha > Priapulimorphida > Priapulidae > Priapulus > Priapulus caudatus. The sequence goes on along the minus strand of NW_014577089.1, from coordinate 794,719 downwards.
TAACAGACAACGATACCGTCTTGTTAGTTATCAATACGAGAGTATCAGTACACCAGCTGATCTGCAGAGTACCTGCGCCAGCTATAGCACGTTTATGCTGCGAACAGCGCACACAGCTCGCGCGAAGTGTGAGTGCAACAACAACTGTGAGTACTTGTCTCGCTAGTGAAAACGTTTTGCATTTTTACTACACTCGCGATGAGGGGATCGACGCACGCAACATAAATCGGAAGCTAGATTAGTCGGCAAAGTCAGGGCACCTCCTCAGCAAAGCTCTCTTCATTGCGTCGAAGTGGCATTTGGCGAAAAAATCCAAATTCTTTCGCGATTGATTCCAGGTCAACTCAAGAATGGGCTTCGGAATCAAATCCAACTCACTGTTGCACGACATTGCCAACACCTGTAATTTAATAAACGTGAAAAGTGGTATTTTACGCCACTCAGGCATTACATTGAAGAAATTAACTTCTCATAACATAACCGTATAGCGGGCATTAATTTATGATGATAATAAATTCATCATATCGGCTACATACTTTTGACCGTCTACATTCATCAGTTTATCATTCAACATTTATTTTATTTGCCATCAGAAAGGTTAACCTGTGCATTACCGCGTTGCACACAGCTTTCCATATCTACCCGTCATTATCCAAACCTGCAAATACCTGAAACATGCTGGCGCGTTCGAAATAGTAAACGTGATCGAACGCCTGCGCGGTGTTTGGCATAGCGGCGACGACTCCATGGTTACACATCACCAAGATCTCCTTGTCCCCTATCACCTCGCCTAACCGCCTGCCCTCCTCGCTTACATCAGCGAGACCGCTGTAGCTCCGATCGTAGGCTACGTTCTTAAAGAAGCGGGCAGAATTCTGATGTACCATCAGCAGCCCGCAATCCTTTAGTAATCCTGCGGGAACATCGGGATTTTCTAAGATTATAGCAAGCATGTGCGGCCACACGGCGTTCGCGTATCCTCTCGATTATCATTTATAATTCGTTTCATAGGGAAAAATTACAATCTACCCTCTTCATCTCTTGAATATCGATGTCGCTTTCACATCATGTCTCCCCAACCATATTCTTTCATTCAACAACGACATGATTCCCTCCCACATTCTACCTCTGCACCTGACCGCGCAGCCGCTATACTGCCTCTACAAGTGACAGATCAACATTTGATAGCAATATAAACACTGACGACTAGAAACGCATGAAAGCCAGATAATTAAAAGAATATATACGTGTGAGTGTATATTCTCATCACGCTAACCTATCGCGGTCGAGTAGGGTGGGTGTACATGGAGCACGCAAGACGCATCAGGGCGTGCGCGATGTAACTCTGTGTGAATACATGCAGCGGTTGTTTCAGCCATTCCATCTCCTTCCACAACTTGCAGCTTGTCATCTAGTCCAACGAGGCTCGATGCCGTAACCTTTTTAAACACATAAAATGATATTGTGCAGCTGGAATTTCGTGATACACACACGCGCGCGAACACACGCACGCACGCAACACACAACGCCACGGAGCACTGGCACGCACGCGCACATACACAACACCCATATACTATATATATATATATATATATATATATATAAATATTACAATACTAACCTGCTTGCAAAGCTTTTTGATGATAATCGGATTTTATCAAGAGAACACAAGATGTCTCACGTCCTGATTTTACATACTGTTTATGTGGCAATCGTTTAAATATCAAAGACAATACGCTGTATACGACAAGAACGAACCTCGCTCCAGTGCAAGCCATATGGGATAAGGAGCATCACATTTCCGTGGCCGGACTGGGCCGGAGCCATGAGAGTGATGTGATTACAAACACCCTCCCCGAACTGCAGATCGTCAAGGATGCGGTAGACGGCTGCCAGATCCACGCGTGCTTGCCTACATATAATCAGGTGCTAATAATGACATTATGACAAGTTAGGAGATCTAATAGGGATCTCTTTTATCCACCCCTGATATAATGTACATAACATGAGAATACAAAATTGGGAAAGTTATTTTGGAAGAATTTGTGCCGTAGAGGGGATTGTGAACTTTATGAAATAAAGGGAAGCGAAATCGTTTGCAACGGCACGAGACTCGCTCTTCGTGTAAGCGCCGCACATACCGGGTACAGCGTGAGAGAAATATGATGCCGACTAAAACCTTCACCAACCAAAATAACCATCTAGCGATGTTCAACATCCATAACGACCTGTATTTGACTGAGACGGGTCTACCCTAATCTGAATCACTTGATGCTGAGATATGGGCAACGGGTCCCTGGTATCTGTATATATGCAATCAGTTTTCAGCCGTCGGGCGAACTAACTGCGTAAAATGTACGCGCACCCGGTATGCGACCCGTGAACATTGTATTGATATTACCTGTTTAACTCCTTCGCCCTAGACGGATCGTCACATTGCGCGGTTGTCCAAGCGGAAGCGTAAGCCCGGCAGCCGAGGGCAGCTGAAGGGTGGAGTCGCGGGGTTCGCTTGACAAACACACCCTTTGCAAACTGTAGCGATAACGGGAGGACCCTACGCATCAAACCGGCCATTTTGACTGACCTAACAGGGAGTTGTGTACTTGTACCACCCACCAGAATATATGCAGCATATGCGTATTTACTAACCTACCAATCACCCGACCGAAGTGAACCCGTATTATCTGAGACAGGCAGGTTTTCATAGACCAAAGTATGTATTTTATGATAAGCTAACACAGAAGGAAAACACTGCCAACTAAACAGAGGGCACTCACGGAGAGTGCATACCTCCGCCAGCATGTAACATGTATGTGTTACAAGCTGCTGGCTGCTGCTGACTGACTGGCCTGCTGCTAACTCACGCGCTAATATCGATCGCGCGAACACACTAACACACAAGAGCGATCACATAACCTCCGTTGGGCGGAGGTAATAGTAATCGACAGCGGTATTGATAAAAAGGATATATTTTTAACTGCGATTGGAATCCCAAGTGATCCCAACATAATATTATCATGAGTGAATGAAAACAAAAATGTTTTATTACTCGCTCCTGAAGCTAATAATAAATATTATAATAAGTAAATAAATAGTAATAATCCTGAAGCTATAAGCAAGTATGGCCCCCAGTTATTTTCACAGGCCCTATATAATATGATCTGCTCTTGCACAAATACGGTATTTGAAAACGAGCTTTTTACCGAGTACTTGAGAAACCAAGTATATATATATAGAAGATTACTGGCGTTTGCACATAAATGTGCAAGTTGGATATAACTAAAAATGCGTAATACTGTACTGTGCATTTTAAATTCTACTGTTTTTCGCTCTTTTAGTTTGGCCTATTGAAAATAGTTGAATAATATAATTAGCGAAGGGTCTAGCTAGATAAAAGGACTCATGGTCTTCCTGCTAATATGATGGTTCAAATAATACTAATATACGTCTATAACTATGACCTTGATTTGGTGTCATTTGAGATAACATGGACAGCATGCGAGACAGCTGCAATGCATGTACTATGACGAGACGAGTGCAAGGTACGGACGGATACACCGCTGCCAGTTCATTTCATTTAATATTCAAAATCCAAATAAGTGAAATTATAATGGTTTTCCTACCTTATTACATATGCTCTTTGGATGAGCATAAAATTATTACTAATATAACTAGAAAGGGCAGTTGTCGCCAACTACATGTATCCCCCGTGTTCTCCCCAAGATGTGTAAGTATACAAAGTTTGGTCGTGCTAGGTCAATTAGGGGCCGAGTTATAGAGCGGAAGGAAAATATGATGAAGGTCAAGGTCAAGGTCAATGTCAAATAAAGGTTGCAGTGACCTGGTTTCGGTACGCGACACACCTTCTCCCCAAGATGTGTATAAGTATACCAAGTTTGGTCGCGCTAAGTCAATTAGGGGCCGAGTTATAGAGCGGAAAGGAAATATGATAAAGGTCAATGTCAAGGTCAATGTCAAATAAAAGCCGCAGTGACCTGGTTTTGGTACGCGACACACATTCTTCCCAAGGTGTGTAAGTATAGCAAGTTTGGTAGCGCTAGGCCAATTAGGGGCCGAGTTATAGAGCGGAAGGGAAATATAATTAAGGTCAAGCTAAAGGTTGTAGTGACCTGGTTTTGGTACGCGACACACCTTCTCCCCAAGATGTGTAAGTATACCAAGTTTGGTAGCGCTAGGTCAATTAGGGGCACGGCACGTGCGTGTATAATAAGGTGTATACATAATATGTGTCTGTTTTGGGTTTCTATTGCTTTTTAAATTTAAATTTAGTCCAGTGATTAATTCGTTTTAAACTATGATTATTATTGTTTTTGTGGTTTTCCCACGAAATGATGATATGAAGAAAAATTGTAGGTTTCAATTTTTTTATTGTATGAGATTAAAATTTTTCTAATACATATTTGTTTTTCAGTTATTTTTCACTTTGTGCATCTCAGCAGAAATTCTTCTCTACTCTGCTCCTCATCTCTCGTCATCGTCCTCTCTCTGTCTCTCTGTCTCTGTCTCTGTCTCTGTCTCTGTCCTCTGTCTCTGTCTCTTCTCTCTCAGTCTCTGCCTCTCGTCCTCCTCTCTCTCTTCTCTCGTCTCTCTCTCTCTCTCTCTCTCTCTCTCTCTCCGATCTCCTCTTCTCTCGTCTGCTCTCTCTGCTCTCTCTCTCTCCCCTCTCCTGCTCATCTCTATATATATATATAGATATAATATAAAAAAATAAAATTGTAAAAAAAAAAAAAAAAAAAAAAAAAAAAAAAAAAAAAAAAAAACTTTAACATAAAAAATTATATATATATATATATATACCACTGTGCTAGAAGCTGGCTCTCATTAAACGAAAACCTAAAACGGATGCTTTGGTCTTTGTAGAGGATAAACGTGTTGGAAATCTTAATAATATTCCAAATTATCTCTCGAACCTTGTTCATATGTTTCTAGCTTGATGTATGGCTTTGCTATAATTACGCAGGTCATCTGCTGCCGTAGTCCCAGTTGGAAGCAATAATTTGTATCCCCGGCGACCTAAAGTCGGGCGGCGGGATACTATCGGTGTCATGGCGTCGTGTGCCACGGGGGGGTGGGCGGGGCGCGGGCCCGCCGCAGACAATTTCCCTTCCGCTCTCACTAACTCTAGCCCATTAATTGACCTATGGGGAGGCGC
>NW_014577089.1:751592-789536 GCF_000485595.1 Priapulus caudatus | reverse complement strand
GAAACCCAACAGACACTATAGCACTACACCTATATACACGCACGCATTTAATATTATGTGCGTGCGTGCGTGCGTGCATGTGTGCGCGACATACATATATACATATTTACTTATTACTAATTAAATACAATCAATTCTAACAAAATTATTTCACACAGTGCACTTGTTCGTCTTTTAATGTTGATGTTATGTACAAGAAAATCTATTCTGCCACTGTTGCAGGGGTCTAGCTAACCCATTTTGCTCGGGGGAGCAACCATGTGCAGATTACCGAGTTCTATGTAAAGCCGGTAACCGTGGGCAATTCGCCATTGACCATCCAACAATTTTATCTTGGATGGGTTGATGCCCATTAGCTACGCCCTGTGTTAGTATTGTCTAAGCGACTAACCATTTCAGTAAACCAATTTGGACCAGGTATGTCTTTCATCTACATGTAAGTAGATTTTGTTGAGGAATTAGTCTCGAGACATATCTAACATCCTGCGCTTCCATGCCTCGTAGTCATCCGCCTTGCCATCCTGAGACGAGTCTTTTTGCTTCTTACTGTTTGTCTGCAACTCATCTGTTAACACAATGCCTAGCTATCATTCTACAGTCAACCTACCATGCAGTCAACAGACAACAACAAATCACACCACATTATCTACTTTCTGATACTGCAATTGGATCAAAATTCCATTATCTAAAAGATGAAGCTGCAAAACATACTACTGACAAAGGTGAGTATCAGTGTTTGACCGATATATATCATAATATAGCACTTTATTCGTATTACTGAGACCGGCCTGTACACTGCATGCACCTGTCGACATTTTTATGATTGAATAGAAATGACTAAAATCATAAAATACCAGCTCTCTTTCTCAATTCGGCTTTCTCCTTTTTTATTTAATTATATTTATTCCTAGCTAAAATTCTCAACTTTTATTTAATTTGTGTAAAAATCATTGACTACAAAACATTAAAAATTAAAAATAATGACTGATACCGCAGTAACATTCATTATTAACAATTAGAGTTTCAGCAGGAGAAAGCACCTAATATAAGGTGGCACCACTATACAACTGGTAACCCAAAAAACCAGCAATGCCATGTCTTGATATTGTCAAGAGCTCATAATACATTGTGTTTGTATTATATTTATGCAGTTATACACGTAATACCAGTAATGATCACAAAGACTGTAATAAATCCTTGCTTTAAAAGTGATGTTGTCTGGATCATACACTAAAAAAACTGTTTGGAACATTAATCTATTACCTAATTCTACTATCTAACTTCTCGACTTCTTCCAACTTCTACCAAATAGAGAATTCCCTCTGACAGAAAACAGTGCTGTTATGTAGTCCTCATATTTTTCCTGTTTTCCTGTTATTTTTCCTGTTATGTGGTCTATCATATTTTTCCTGCATATAACTGAGCAGGGATCCATCTAACTTGTAGTTAACACAGCGTGCTACGTTGTGCAAGTGCTAAAAGGAGCACCTGCTATTTAAATACCTTTACCTTTGTCCTAAGCTACTAACCTCTTTTTATCGATTCCTCTACACTCTGCAGGAAAGACTTCGCTGGTCTTTTGGTGCCTATCAGTTGTTTTTTGTCATCTGAAAAATGTGAATTACGAAAATGGCAACTCAAATAACAGTGTTAATTGTTAAAAATACTGTTACAAAGCTTCCAATAATAAAATGCAACCAACATATAAACCCAATCCACCCAAAATTAATAACTATCCATTACAATGTAACTTGTTGTAGATTTTTGTTCTCTGGCATGCAAAGACTCATGTATATAAACACATGCATAGAGATAAGTGGGAAAATTTTTATATACGTTCATACCAACAAGAATGTCGACATGGTTTTCTAGCAGCTTGCACATTCTGTCAAATGTAGTACTTGTACAGCCAGCAATGGAAACTAGCTTACTCTTGTCTACTTTGCTTTTCAACTTCCTGCAAACAATTTAAAAACGGAAAACCAAGAATAACAAAAAATAATAACAGAAGTTAAAATTAAACAATTCTAGTGGGACTGAGGCAACTATAATGCATTAATGAACGCACAAGTATTAATCAGTGCTCTACTTTCATCTTTTCACTTACTATTTATTGTTATGTTAAAAAATACTAGCCAAATGAAAAATGATTACCTGATAATATGCATTACTTATAATACATACTTTACTAATTAGAACATATTATGACATATTTTAATACTCCAGTCTTTGTATTTATATGACAAGCACTGATATTAGGCACTATCATATATATATATATATATATAGAGATAGATATATATATCAGGAGTAAATAATCTCAAAGGAGTTTGACACGTATTTTCTCACATTTTTCCCGTTTTTCCACCTCAAATTTCAGCATAATATAAAACAAAAAAAATGTATGTTATTTTATTTCGTACCTTTATTAATCGCCTAGTCGGTCATTTTGCTGTAAATTGCATTCAAACACGGTGTTGATTCAGAGGCTTTCAGCATGGTGACACATCTATGTAGGTGTGTATTTTTTATCGATACTGGAGACAACTGCTCTAATCCTATACATGCGACGTGACAGGAATTGTAATGTTTTCATCTCGCGAGTGAGAAATATATAACATCACTTATTTAATAAGTTTACAATGCATCCAAGATCTAGTACGATATATATTAACAGCATAGGGACAAATTAACATGCCGAAGGCCTCTGAATCAACACAGTTTGAATACAATTTACAGCAAAATGACAGTAAATAGTTACAACCCAATTTCAGTACAAGATAGGTGAATAACAATGGTATATGACATAAGCTCAAGAACATAAACATTTCTATTTTTTCATTATGCCAAAATTTTGGAAAGTGGAATAATGGTAAAAACACGGGAAAATGTGGCAAACTCCTTTGAGATTATTTGATCTTGATAAATAAATATATATAGATATATATTCATGCAGGCAACAGTTTATTGGTACTTACTTTGAAGTTACATACAGGGCAGCGGTCTGGTACAGAGCCATGTCTAAATCGATTGTGCTCATCCTGTTCTGATAGCTACAATAAATGATAATTTTGCACCTTTTTTCTACAAATAGCTGATTAATTTCCAATGAATTTTGAACAAAACTGCTGTTCTGATCAATGGGATCAGTCATTAACATTCTTTACCTTTTCAAAACTTTTCCAGCTAAGTCACTACACTCAGATGAACACCCAAACTGGATAGCCAGGTCCTGGACGTTTGTTTTAGGTGCTAAGTTAAGCAAAGTCTCAAGTACTTTTAATGTTCTGTTGTATATTGCCTTTGTAGTTCCTGCCAACTTTGCTGCTACTGCCTGAAAACATGGTAAATACATATATATAAACATCAGTTTACTGCATATATCAGTATTAGTTGGTAGTGTGCCAATCATATCTTTCCACGACAAAATATACGTAAATGCAAACGTACACTACCAATGGTAAATGAAGTACCAGTGGGCAGTATCATCATTGTATTCCAGCCGTAGCATATGCAGTCGAACATATCTTTTAAAATGGTAAACTATGCAAAAAATACTCCTTATTTTCAAACATGAAATTTCAAGTTAATTTCATACGTATTACTATTAGTATTACATTACAATCTTGTTATGTTTAATTATTATTGAGTAGTACAAAACTCATCAGTGAACTTACCCTGTCGAGGTTTTGACTGTAGGACATACAAGCCAATTCTATGCTCATAACATTCTTACATGAATCAGACATACAAATCCCAGGGGCCTTCACATTGATCAGTCGCGACAGTTCAGCTGCTTTTCTGTAAAACAAACCTCAATCACATAAATAATGGTATATATCACATTCATCTTTTTTACAAAACAATAAGCTGGCTCTTTACTTTATATATTTGCTGTGATTGTGTAAAACAAAGCGAGCGTCGTGCGAATTTTGCGGTTATGCTTTCCGTTTATAACTTTGTTGTTTATGCACAGCGCAGCGTTCACGCGGTGTACAACACTGTGACACTAGTGAGTGTCACTGTCAGTACAGACACTGAGACAGTGACAGTAACACTAACAGTACTGTGTACAGACTTACACTTACAGTGAATAGTGACACCAACTCAACTGTCTGTATTCAAACAAGCATTAGTTTGCCTAGCTTACCTAAGGATTCTTGGTGAAATAATTCCAAGTTTCTGAGCAAACTGGTTTTGAAACTCAGTGTCCATTTCTTTAGCAAAATGTTTCTATCCTACAATGCGTTTACGAATGTTCCCGCGTCTCGAGTAGACTGGTCCGCGCTCGCCAGTTCCACTCGCGTTACACTGACCTATGCACTGACGCGTCAGTGTAACGCGAGTGGACTGTGGAACTGTCGAGCGCGGACCAGTCTACGTCTCGAGCAGTTTTGTTGCCTCGCAAGATCTCACGTGAGAAAACGAGATCAAAATGGTAGGTGTTTCTGATTGATTACAAAACTCCTGCCGAAAATTAGTTACAGTATTGTCTGTTATCATCTAATTTATTTAACACCGTTGCGAATATCCATGTTATAATTTATTCTAAATTTATAAATGTTATTTTGTGTATAGTTTCTAAAGGGTAAGGCGAAAGGAGTACATAATTTCAGAGCAAGAGCCTGAAGAGGGAAATTTTACTTGCACTTTGCAATGTAAAACATGTCAAAATGTCATAGGCAATGTCAAAATTTACCAACTTGACTTGTCATTATTGGTATAAAAAGTAATAATTTCACTTACTCGTTGTTCAAACGCTATATTCCAAACGTTGTTGCCAGTTGTCACCACACTACCATCGCTGCATGGAGTCGATGAGAGAGAATGTAACCCACTGGCACTGGCACTGTGACTGTCACTGTCAGTGTCACTGACACTGGCAGTGACTGTGTCTGCTGAAGTTTATCGTAGGATTATTGCTTAAAAGTATCACCCAACCTACTCCCAACCAATCTAGGGTTTAGCTGCAAGAATTCCACGTCAACAGCAATTGCCTTTTATGTACAGCTTGCTAAATACAGCATTTTATGCAAAGCCATGTTGAAATCAAACAATCCCAATAATATTCATCAAATCACAGGAAGTGACCTCATAATTTTCGGTTCATGGATATAAGCGCTGACCACAATTCATTTTCGCAATGTGCGACATGTGCAAATGTGCAAATGTGGACAGCTCTTATATCCTTGGGCTTAATTTTCCACCAATGAAAATCATACTGGCCTAAAATGGACAAGAAAGAGCAATCACAGCAGTGCAATATTGTTTGATGCTATCTGCATTTATTTTATTCCCAGAAATAAAAGCCTTTCCGAAGTAGTTCTGCATATACACTGTTGCAAGTTCTACTGCTTTTTAAACTGAATGTAAGCGTACACCACCGAGATACACCATGGTGAAACTGTTGCAACCGTTCCAAAAAATTTAAAACATTCAAGAATGAAACAGATTTGTTAGTACCGGCCTTTGTAAAATTGATATGAGTGACTTGTATTTTTTTGTAGCCGACCACTCCGTTGATGTCGCCGGCAGAGGAGCAGGAGAAGCTGCTGGAGCAGGCCCTGGGGGCTGTTAAGAATCAGGCCTTCCAAATGAAAAGATGCTTGGTGAATACGTAGTTTCACTTGTCATATCATTATATTATGTATCACATAGTAACATTTTTAGCTAAGCTGACGAAGTCAGATGCAGCTTGTAGAATCGCATGAATGTCCGTGCGTGCGTGCGTGCGTGCGTCCGTCCGTCAACAGTTACGGCACAAATCTTTACCGCTCGACGTACGGTCTTGATATTCGGGACGTTGGGGGATCGCGAAAAGGACTCGGCATGGCAAATTTGGGGTAATATGCTTTGAGCGCGAACGCGATGACGGTAGGGCGCACTTGATTCGGTTGCCAGTGAGTTTATCAGAAGAATACCCGGCTACAGTACACGTCAGTTGAGCGCTGTCGCTCTGCGGCACTTGTTTATACTCATTTCCAAGAATTGTTTGCATGGAATTGTGTGTATAGAATGGAATGTTCTTTGATTGTTTCTGCTTTACATTGATGACTCAGTAGCAGGGTGCGAAATTACACGGTAAAAAACTGCTGTTACCAGCCCTCTGGGCCAGTGCAAAAAAATCTGAATTTCATGCCCTGCAATAGAAATAATAGAATGATTGTTAGCAAAGCTATGAAATAGGAAAATAATTGGGAAAATTCAGTGCTTTATGCTTTTCATTAATAGTGTCAACAGATATTTAGAATCTTGAGCAAATTTACATTTTGTTACAGGACAAGACCAAACTCATGGATGGGTTGAAGCATGCATCTGACATGCTTGGGGAGCTCAGGACTTCGATGTTGTCACCAAAGAGTTACTATGAGCTCTGTATCCTTTCTTTATATAAAAATTTAAAATATTGTAAAGCATAGTGAATGTATATTCATATGTCTTGATCACATGTTAACTAAGAATCATAATGTTTTTATACATAATAAATAACTAGTTTTACCACAATATATAACTGGTCTGACTTTTTTAAGGCGCTTAAGAAATGTAAATTAGGGCATTTCAATTTTATATTACCTAGAAAATGGGAAATGTTTTGCCGCGCATATGTTTGATTATCATAAAAGAATAGTTATAGTGAATATGAAGTATGGTGAATTTACTCTACTGAACAGGAACAGTAGCAATAGTTTTATAGTTTGAATTGTTGGGTCATGTTGGTCCCTAAATACATTTAGCCATTGTTCTTGGCCAGTGCCAGTTAGTATGACCTACACATGTTCAGGTGATTTCTTATTTAGTACAGATACAGTTAACTAGAAACTAATATAAGGGAATTAGAATAAAGGAAAACCAAGATGTGACTGCGATGTAAATGTAGATGTTGGAAATAGCTTAACTATAAATGTGCAGACATGGCAATATCAGATGAATTACGGCACCTGCAGCAGTATCTCGTGGAGGAGTTCAGCAAGGGCAGGAAGGTTGCTGATCTCTATGAGCTGGTTCAATATGCAGGAAACATTGTGCCACGTCTGTAAGTCGTATATAGAAACAGCCATCGTGACTCTTTGTCCCATGATTGACTCCACGTCGCACGTGTGCTCGGTATAAATGGCTTTCGATGTGTCGTTGTGTCGTACATTTCAGCTACCTTCTCGTCACGGTCGGCGTCGTCTACATCAAGTCGAACGAGAACTGCAGAAAGGACATCATGAAGGACCTGGTGGAGATGTGCCGCGGCGTACAGCACCCTCTGCGCGGCCTCTTCCTTCGCAACTACCTCCTGCAGTGCACACGCAACATTCTGCCTGACACCGAACAGGAATCGTCAAAGTATGGCTCGCAAAAGCAGATTCATATGCTAGATAAAGCACACATGCAGCGAAAAGTGTGTAGCTGGTTGGTGGGGGTGGGGGTATAAACATGATTTTGTCTACCAGGATTGATCTATAGTGCAATTATAGATTGGATTCGTTAAAGCAAGAGAACTAGCGTTGGTATCTGCAATCAGGGAAAATGTTGTTGGCTGTGACTGTAGAATGATTATGCTGCATTTCCTATTTCATTGAAATCTCTTTACGTACACATGTGAAAATTACTATATGTAAGGCTTCAGACTTTATAGAGACAATTTCATAGAATTGCTTGAATATGATACAGTAATACCCTGCAATATATAAATAATGCATTCCAGAAAGACTGTGTGTAACACGAAAACCCGTAGTGCTAAATCTTTTTGCTATTGATTTCCATTCTGTAATTTGAGATGCATTCCTAAAGAAATAAGATTTTAAGAATTAATGCAAGAATTAATACAAGTAAACAATGAATACAACTAAATCACTAGGAATAGGGTAAGGGAGAGGCACTATTACCAGATGTCTCGCTGCACTTTTGTTATCAATCATTTGTGGGTTTTGGTGTGTCCGGCTCTGACATGGAGGCCAAAATCTAGCTTAAGTTGGTTGCTGTTGACAGCAGAGCTTTTTTTATATTTCACTGTAGCAGTTCCAGCTGAGGAATTAATAATTCATGTGCCATGTGGCGTATATATAGTTTTTGTGATATATTGAATTTTTAATAAGTATAAATCATTTTAAACAATGTAATTTTTATCACGTCAGGTTTTTTAAAAGTCTATGACAGCTTTCAACAAATTATTATTTGAGGTACATGTTAAATAATGATGTTCTTGTTCTGTTGCTATTGTAGTAATGCAAGAAGTTTAGGCGAAAATCATTCAAGAAACACACAGCGTCACTTAGAGGAGGCTACAGGATGGTGGGTCTTACTGTTACAAATTATTGCAAGCTATACTAGCAATTAAGATGTCATGTAAACAATTGTCTGTAATTTAAAATCCAAATGATGTTCCATTACTCAGGATATTGCATTGGTGTTTTGTTAAACTTCTTCAGACACATGTAGGAATATCAACAGTTATTTCTCATTAAAATATTTATTGTTATAATTGTGTACATTGATGTGTAGTTGAAGGATGGGTGCACTCTTGTTATTCTTCAAATTGACTTATATTGGTGGAAAATGCTATAACTAGGAACGGATCTGTACTTATATTGTGAATGTGACTGTGAGAGTAAAGTAAGATCATGTACAAACAGCTCTTGCAATCATTAGGTTGATATTAGGGTGTGCCTATTCTTCGAATAGGTATCTAATATTAACGCAGTTTTGTTGCACCTAATTGTTAAACTGTTGCTGCCCGTGAGTGAGTCAAGACTATAAATGTAGACTTATATTCTTTTACTTGATTTTACTAGTACAAATTTACTATGTTGTGTGAAAATTCTGTTTGATCTGTTTCAGTGGTTCGGGAACTATCCAAGATTCTATCGATTTTATTTTACTGAATTTTGCTGAAATGAACAAGTTGTGGGTTCGAATGCAACACCAGGTAAACCTTTTTTGATCTTTATTATATATGTATATATATCACTATTAGTAAATAATAATTAAGTACTAAATAGCAAGAGTAACGACTAAAAAAAATATCACTAGCTTATTACCATATATTAACCCTATTTTATGCCAAGACATGTCTAACATCTAACATGTGACGTATTCTAATACAACACCAGGTAAAGCCTTTTTGACTGTTATCATGTATATATATATATCACTTTTAGTGAATAATAGTTAAATACTAAATAACAAGAGTAACAACTAAATAAATAGCAATAGTCTATTACCATTTATTTACCATATTTTATGCCATATAAGATGGGTCGCAACTTCCGTTGGCTAATGAAATGTTATAATAGGCTACTGATGCATCCTATCCAGCCTAACTCCAGACAAATGTTATATCATACTTTAACATTATTATTATTATTGCTATTATCATTGTAAAGGCATTTCCTAATGTCTTAGTTGCATGATTTATTTAATTGTTTCATCCAATGGAAATGTTTTTTTGCCATTAAATGTGTAAATAGACTAAAAACGTCTTGTCCTGCTGTCCTAGTTGCGTGTTTTGTTCAACGGTGGATCGATCCTTCTTGTAATGGAAAACGTTTTTTCTGCTATACAAATTCCAATAAAACGTTAAATGCACGAATATACTAAAAACCGTTTCCCTGTTGAAAAAGTGGGCATAAAATGTGGTCTTAAAAATAATATTTATTTAGCATAATGTAAAGTAATATTTTGTAAACATGTTTAATAGACATTAATGTTTGTTTACTTAGAGAAAATTGGTTTAGTTCAAAGAATGCATCCAGTTGAAATTTCAACATATTAATGATTTGAGCAATGTTGTAGGTCTGCTATCTAAAGCTGTGATATTGTGTAAGTGTGCTGTTCATGTAAAGAACATTATCACAGGGTCACTCACGTGATAAAGACAAGCGGGAACGTGAACGACAAGAGCTTAGAATCCTGGTCGGAACAAATCTCGTGAGATTGAGCCAGCTGGAATGTGTCGACATAGAAAGATTCAAGAAGGTGAGGTGGCAAACGTTTGGTGGATGACATTTTCATATGCAGGGTGCGAAATTAACATACTCATATGAGTCCGAAGTCAAATACTCCCTGATTTACTGTCGGACTCCCTGATTTGACATATGCAGGAGTCCGTGTGACTCCCTGAAAATTCTGCTATACTAACTAGTTTGTTCCGGAGCACGGCCTCGCGGAATTACTGTATTTTTTCAGCTAATGTCCAAACAAAATTTGGCAGACGTGCAATTGCATGAATCTTAAAAATAAGCACATGCGTTATTGTTAATATCTTAAATTTTTTAACTCAGACTGTGGACTCCCTTATTTTGCTGCGGACTCCCTCTTTTTGAGAGTAGGGAGTCCGTTGGACTCCCTTGTTCAAAAGTTAATTTCTACCCCTGCATATGTATTTTTTTTATACATATGTGATGTCAAGAACAGTTCTGTCATTTGCTACCAGAAGATGCGCAAATGTAGTTACAATTCAGTGGATGCTTTTGAGCAACAGTCCCGTTGCTGTGAGTGGAAACTGGAAAGTCAACTATAGGATTACTAGACTCCCAAGTTTGCATAAGGCCTGTGGAGGTTTAAGCTAAATGTGATTACATAAAAATAGTGAATTGGAGACTAATTATACTGCAACCCAAAACGTGAAGGTTAATCTTAGGTTAGTAAGGTCAGAGCTTTGGTTTAGGTTCTATTTGATTGGGTTTGCTTGAGTTAGGTTGAAATTTTAGGTAAAAGGGGCTATGCAAATAAAGCACCCGGCGATCTGTGCCCAGGATGAATCCGTTACTAGAGTAGATAGAAATAGAACTTATGTGATGGAAGAAATTCATTTGGCTGCCATGTTAAATTTAAAGAATGATCAGGCTTCCGAACGGTTATCTTCAGATTTCTTGAAGCTTTGGTTTCACATACTATGTTATATTTCTCAGGGTGTGTTGCCAGGAATTCTAGAACAGGCTGTCAGCTGCAAAGATCCGATTGCCCAGGAATATTTGATGGAGTGCCTTATTCAGGTGAGATGCCTCGTGTTAAACTGATTATTACGAGATTTTTGCTCAGAAAAACTCAATATAGCTGAATATAGTCTCATCTGACAGCGGAAATATCACTGATTACACCAACATTAAAAACACTAAGATTTTATGCAGTTATAGCATAGAAAAATGGATTTGACCACATCGTAACAGCAATACATTTTAACGTGTGCCGATAATTCAAATACAAATGGCCGCCGTGAGCCCATCATGCACCTGATTAAAACAAAGGGGCATGTATTTGTGTGTGCTAAATATTACTCGCTTGTCGTACACAACAGTGTAGAGGGCAATATCACAAGGGGGAGAGATCAGGATGTGCGTAGCACGGCTGCCAGTCGGCACCTGAAATGAATGAATGCCGCACGCAGTCAATGTACACACTGAGGCGCAGTGGAGAGTGTGTATTTGTGAGCGGTGAGCGAGCTTGGCTAGCACAAATCAAACAACCATGGAAGCAGTAGGGCATGTACTTTGGAGTTCAGAGAAGAAGAGAAGACGTTTTTTGCAACAGAGACGCTGTAGCGTTGAAGTTACACCAAGATTTGAATGAAATAATTTAGAGTAAAATAATCAAAGACGAAGTATAAATTTTGTGTTCACTAAAAGAATATATTGTTACAACTAATACTGGTCTCTACACGGTACACGCTAATACTCAGAATGGCAGATTCGAACCCCTGACCTTTATTCAAATCTCTATTTATATGCAAACTCTCCACCAATCACAAACAAGTCCAAACTCCTAACCAATTACACACAACTTCACCCTGCCTAACTAATCATACATACAATGCCTAGCGCTTTGTCTGTTCTAACCACCACATGTGTGTTCGCACATGTACCCGGTCTGCACCCCTGTCTAGACTAATATTCCTAAACTAACACGCTACATCGCACACGCAACCTACCATTTATAACCTACACAGCGTGCGAGCTTGGCGCTCGCCCGCTCGCCAATGTCGAGTGAAAATAATATCAGGCGAGTCAAAGCTAAAACTGACTCGCCCGTGTTGGCGAGTAAAAATAATTGCCTAAAGCTTTAACCAAATAATGGCTTCTTACGTTTTTTTATCCAAACATTGGATTGGTGAAAAACAGTTCTAGCGATGTTATCACGCCACATCCATTGTGTACATGCCGTGGTGGATGTCTACCATGCTCTGATTGAGCAGTCGCGATTCAGCTTAGCCAATCACCTACGGTATTATATAATACCAATTCGCACGCTGGCGCATCGATCACACATGTATGCGGCGTGTGTAGAATAGCGACGGGCTGCCGCGGCTACTGACTCGCCTTGATGTAAACAAATCAATAAAACTGGCGTACATAGTAGCGTATAGTAACACATAGTAACAAATAGTAACATTGCCGTTTCATTGATGGGGCAAAGCAACCCGACAAGAAAAGTAAATTAAATAAAAATAAAAACACAAAGGATTACGAACAAAACAGAAAACGTAGTTTTAATGAAAAATGGACAGTTGGGAGGCCGTGGTTTCTGTTTCTGTTGTAGTACGTTGCAGTATCCAAATTTGGCATCGAGGCAACGGGCTTTAGCTAGCCATGGGGTGTGACCTAGCTTGGGTAAAGCCAGGTAGTTTAGCCTTTTAGCCGAAAGGCACTGGGTCACAGCCAGAGTTTTTTTGCGCCCTCAGTGGTTCTTTTACGTCCCCATTGGCCTTAGTATTACTGGAGACGGGACCGCCATTTTACGTGGTCATCCAAGCCACGGGAGATTCACAGTCTCCAATGTTGAGAGCTAGGTTATTACACCTTGAGAAAATTAACTGCCCCGGCCGGGGTTTGAACTCACAGCCTTCAGTGGACAGTGTACGAGGAACAAAACACAACAGAGGGGATGAAGTGTGCTTGGTGTGTGGAGCACATCGACACCCTAAAAAGTCGAGGACTGATTAAGCGAAGCAGCACTTTTATTGACGGCTGTAACAGTTATAAGCGAGAATCAATATCCTATATCCTATACCATGAGCTGTCTGAGGCACACGCATGTGCTTCTGACCATGTATAAAGGCTGTACAGAATCCGAAAAAAGCCCCTGCTAACGTCGCGGTCGATCTTCTTCACACGCAGCATTCTGAGAAGCTCAGAATTTTGTTCAGGAATGCCCATGCATTGGCCAAGAACGGGAGACCATTTAGGGACTTTCAGTGGTTGTGCGACTTGGATAAAAAAAAAAGGGCCTCTCGATTGGCCCTTTTGTATTTTTGTAAATTTTTTACTTTGTTGTGATGGGTACCGAGGTACCCTACTTATAATGTGATCAATGAATTAAATGTGTAGTTTAAATCAATGGTGTTTTTTGTGTTTTTCCACTATTGTTTGACAATAATTTTTTGTTTTAAAATTTGGGCGAGTACAGATTCCATTCGGGCGAGTTAACTTATTTACTCACTCGCCCAGTTCGGCGAGTGTTTTTTTTTTAAAGCTCTAACCCTGCTACATGCTAACTGACTGACTACCCCAGCCCAGGCTATTTACAACTAAATCTAGCTACAGTTACTAATGTATGTAAACATCTGTACATCACATGTTACAACGCAATCAGTAAACAAAAGTTGTAATCATGCATATTTTGGTGAATACGAACGTTCTAAGACATGTTATCGTTACTCTAGACAATTGCTGTTACTCAAGCAATAACGGTAGGTATCATGAAAATTGGGGAAACACTGGAAAACTCTCGTAATAATTACTTGAAGTGGAGAGTTGAAACCTGAAATCCAGCTGTGTTGATACATCAGGATATAAGTTTAAATGTTGTGACTACTTTTAGGTTGAAGCATTGGAATCGATCTGTTCTAAACGTGCCAACAGATTTCGTTGAGTGTGCTTCAACTTTCATTATGTTTGGCACATCCAGGTATTCCAGACGAGTTCACCTGCAGACCCTGAATTCCTTTTTGCAAGCCTGTGCAGAACTGCATCAGCAGGTCAATGTGAAGAACGTGATCATTGCACTAATCGACAGGTATGTCATCGTTGTTTTAGAATGTCACATTTTTTCCTATGGTTTTGCTATGTTAATGATCATATATTGCTGTAATTACTATTTGCAGTGTGTGCTGTAAAGTTACTTCAGCAGTGTGGCATTTCAGTAGGCTCATTAGGTGGCATCAAGCACAAATATTTGCAATGGTGGCCCCAGACTATTTTAACCTGTCATGGTGTTCATGTTATGGACTTTTGTTTCAGACTGGCTCTCTTTCGCTCAGCGGAAGATGGAGCTGGGATCCCTGACAGCATTCAGCTCTTCGACATATTTCACAACAAGTTTCTATTGTTATCCAGTAAGTCAGTTGAGTATATTTATGTTTATTAATAATTATGGTCAAAATTATTATTATAAAGGCATAATCTCTTCAGTCAGCCAGTAGAAATACTTAATATGACCTTAATCCTAATAATAATTTTGAATGAATATCTGTTGAGTGTGTTTCTGGTTTTCATAGGCACGGCAAGACATGCCTGCAGAAGATGTGGTAGCTCTTCAAGTGTCCTCATCAATCTCGCTCTTAAGTGCTATCCAGATAAGTTGACTATGTGATAAAGTGCTAGAGACAACAGTGGACATCTTCCAAAAACTCAGCGTAGAGAAGTACGTAGTGTATGATTGCGATTGCTGTTGTATTATGATAATGTGATCAACTACTTGAGTAGAAAGTCATAAGGAAGTAAACACTTGAGGATGATAAATTGATGGGTAAAATCTAACCAAATACGTATAAGCTGGCAATGATGTTATACTGGGGTTCCTAAAAGATAGTAGTAAATGTGTTGTAAGTAGACAGTAATAATTTTACAACAGCGCTTATAAGAGACACAGGACAGAGTGTAATACCAATGTGTTTTTATGACATATAGGATAGATGGTAATACAGTTGTGTTTTTATGACATATAGGATAGACAGTAATACAGCTGTGTTTCTATGACATACATGATAGAGTCATAGACAGTAATACAGCTGTGTTTCTATGACATACATGATAGACAGTAATACAGCTGTGTTTCTATGACATACATGATAGACAGTAATACAGATGTGTTTCTATGACATAAACATGGAAGACAGTAATACAGCTGGTTTTCTATAACAACCTGATAGACAGTACTAGCAGTTGTGTTTTCTAATGACATACATGACAGACAAGTAATACTAGGCTGTGTTTCACATGACATACATGAAGACAGGTATCAACAGCTGTGTTTCTAATGACATACCCTGAAGACAGTAATACATCTGTGTTTCTATGACATACATGATAAGACAGTAACTACAGCTGTGTTGTACTATGACATACATATAGACAGTAATACAGCTGGTCTATGACATACATATAACATAAACAGCTGATGTAATGTCCTGATAACAGTAAACCGCTTGACTACGAATAGACAGTAATACATCTGTGTTTCTATGACATACATGATAGACAGTAATACAGATGTGTTTCTATGACATGTAGGATAGAAAGTATTACAACTGTGTTTCTATGACATCAATAAGTCATAAGACAGTGTACATCAAGCTGTGTTCCTCATACATACATCATAGAGTAAGACAGATACCAGCTGTGTTTCTATGAATATGATAGACAGTAAACAGTGTTTCTATGACATCACAGATAAGACAAGGTAATACAGCTTGTGTTTTATGACATAACATGATAGACAGTAATACACTGTGTTCTATGACATAACATGCATAGTACAGCTTTTATGAACATATACAGTAATCACTGTGTTCTATGACATACATGATAGACAGTAATACAGCTGTGTTTCTATGACATACATGATAGACAGTAATACAGCTGTGTTTCTATGACATACATGATAGACAGTAATACAGCTGTGTTTCTATGACATACCCTGATAGACAGTAATACAGCTGTGTTCTATGACATACATGATAGACAGTAATACAGATGTTGTTTTTATGACCATATAGGATAGACAGTTATACAGCTATTGTTTCTATGACATACATGATAGGGAGGTCATCAGACAGTAAATAGCGATGTTTCTATGACATATAGGATAGACAGTAATACAGCTGTGTTTCTATGACATACATGATAGAGTCATAGACAGTAATACAGCTGTGTTTCTATGACATACATGATAGAGTCATAGACAGTAATACAGATGTGTTTCTATGACATGTAGGATAGAAAGTAATACAATTGTGGCGAAAGAACTGACAAAGCTGCTGAAGATTCCTGTGGACAACTACAATGATGTGCTGGTCCTGATGCAGCTGCAGCAC
Organism: Priapulus caudatus; assembly: GCF_000485595.1. Classification (NCBI taxonomy): domain Eukaryota; kingdom Metazoa; phylum Priapulida; class Priapulimorpha; order Priapulimorphida; family Priapulidae; genus Priapulus; species Priapulus caudatus. The sequence goes on along the minus strand of NW_014577089.1, from coordinate 773,239 downwards.
TTCCAGCCTCTGATAGAGTACTTTGACTGTTCAGCACGAAAGTCCATGGCCACATACATCATTGAGAATGTGTTGGACAACAATACCCTTATTCCAACTCAAGAGCAGGTAGTGTCCGAGTAGCGGAGGTTTTCCTTTTGTACCCAAATCGTCTAGCTCTATCGATTTTTGTACTGATATTGCTTTAATGGCCTCTAGTCGTTTGCATTGTGAACAGAGACAAAGTGATGAAGACAAGTATAATAACGTATGATGCCATGGTGTTGCTTAACATCGTGCACACTGCATTAATGCATGAAAATGGAGCCAGCTGAATGTTAGCCTGAAAAGGTTCATTTGAGCGAGTAAATTGGAAGTGTTACTGCCCAAATTGAAGATTGCTGGCCCAAGTTGATTATTGATATTTTTCTATTTTACGATAAATAAAATTCTGAACGAACCCACAGAGGTTTTCGGTAACTGATACGGCCCAGATTTTGCCATAATGCTGGCTAGCGTAATAGGCTAGTGTAATTAATAGTCCACAGCAGCAATTACATACAGTTTTCAACTCCTCCTCCTCAAGTACTTGTCTCCTAACTACATGCTGAAGTATAACCGCTCTAACATCCCTATAGGCCTACCGCTTTCTAATGTAGAGATGGTCCTTACACCATCCACCCTCACTTTACATGGTTCCTGAAATGGCCAGCACATGAGTTGGTAAAAGCTTGCATAGTACATGAGACGTTGTGCAGGCGTCGAAATAAGCGATGGTCCAGGGCCATCAAATAATCAGGAGGGCCATCAGATTTTCAAAGTCAATGGTCCGACGGACCATTGAATATTTTGGTCCCATTTTACGGTAATTTTCTTTGAAGTTTCCACGTTTTGATTATTGCTAATCCAGTGTTGACCATAGCTTGATATTCATTGTAGGTGAATAATTAAACCATTTTATCACCATGTAAAATCTCTTTCCTACACTTGCACGCCGCATTACTGTTAGAGAACAATTTGAAATTTAGGAGGACCATCTAAATTTTAAACTAGATGACCTGTGGACCATCTCTTTTTTTCTTCTTATTTCTACCCCTGTTGTGGATTGAGACGTTCTTCTCATATCGGTGGCGACTGTGCTTGTTGTAGGTTGATCAGGTACTGCTCCTGGTATCGCCTCTTGTCACCGATCAACAAGATCAACCAGCCGGTGAGGAGGATCCTGAAGACTTTGCAGAGGAGCAGGGACTGATGGGCCGATTTATAAACCTGCTGCAGTCTGACAGCCCGGATCAACAGTATCTGGTACCGGCGAGAAAATTCTGTATAGTGCATGTTACCCAAAGGGTTACAATGTGTCCTGCAAAGTATTCATCCAGCGAGACAATGGCTATCCTTCACATACTGTGTTGATGATGGGTATAGGGTTTACTAGAGCTTCACATAGGGGTCACCACAGTAGGCAAACATTAGCTCGAATCTCACAACATTGCTACTAATTTAAATTCAATGCTCTGTGTGATGGCATTAGGGGACTTGCCTTAAAGATGCTTTTTCTGGGGTGTTGGCTATCTAACAATGCATGCAAAAGGTAAAATTGTGCAATGTACTCTCTTATATTTATTAATGATGTGTATGTGTTGTGGATTGCACATGAAAGTGTACTAGTTGCATATGTATCACACACCTGCGAGATGGCTTATGCTTAGAGATTATCATGTACCAGTTTTGTTAAGGCCTGGGGGGGTGGCTGTATAATTATTGCAATGATGATATATGACCCTGACACAGTACATCTTTTTCAGATACTTAACACAGCACGACAACGTTTTGGAACTGGGGGAAACAAGAGAATAAAATTCACACTGCCACCAATAGTGTTTGCTGCCTACAGATTGGCCTTTAAGTACTGGGATATACGTGATCAGGTCTGTTGAGTAAAGCACTATTCTAAACTTTCCATTGTTCCTTCCTAAGTGAAGTATATTGTAGCTTTCCTTATAATTTTCTGGTTATTGTCTTATCAATAACCTTTTTTTATTTTAGTAGCATAATTAATATTTTATTTTGGTATGCATGGCAAGAAATTAAAATGAGATCGTGTTTATCAGTGTTGGTTGGTTCCTGAAATAATTTTTTTCTACTAGGATGACAAATGGGAGAAAAAGTGCCAGAAGATATTCCAGTTCTGCCACCAAACAATCAGTGCGCTCATCAAAGCCGAGTTTGCTGAATTGTCACTGCGCATATTCCTCCAAGGCGCAATCGCTGGTGGACAGATTGAGTTTGACAACCATGAGTCTGTAACATACGAGTTCATGTCTCAGGTAATACGAGGTGTCACGTCTACCAGTGTGGTATGTCTACGTGGTTATGCATGGTATATGTAATTCTCATTGTAGCGTAAGTGCCCCAACATTTATTCTGCTTTATCCAGTATAAGCGTGTGGTAATCTATAATATCAGAAGTAGATAATAGGGAAGGAGTGTGACTTCAATAAACAAGGGAAATTCGTCATTTACTAGCCTTAGAATACCTACGATTTACTACGCGTAACTCAACCAACTTGAGCTCAAATCGTACACAGTACATTCGCCTAACATCGTGCGAAATCGTTTCCTCGTATACACCCGCAACCCGGAGATACAGACTAAAACGTACGACACGATTATCCATTCTGTTGCCAGCAAAACGAATGTATAAACCAACTAACTTGAAACAAAAGGCAGCTACTAGCAAGCCACACCGCATCGCCGAGGGAGCAAGAGTGCGCAAGAGTCGCTAGTAGCTGCCTTTTGTTTCAAGTTGGTTGAGTTACGCGTAGTAAATCGTAGGTATTCTAAGGCTAGTAAATGACGAATTTCCCTTGTTTATTAAAGTCACACTCCTTCCCTATTATCTACTTCTGATAATATATATCAAATTGTAATATTTGTTATATACACATGTGCTTACAATATAATGCGCGCAATTGTAGCGTGTGTTCTGTACTCATTTCTGTAGGCGTTTTCGCTGTACGAAGACGAGATCAGTGACAGCAAAGCACAGCTGGCTGCTATTATGCTCATCATCTCCACGCTGGAGCGCATGGCCTGCTTCAGCGATGAGAACCATGAGCCCCTGCGCACGCAGTGCGCACTCGCCGCCTCCAAGCTGCTGAAGAAACCAGACCAGTGCAGGGGCGTGTGCACGGTCGCCCACCTGTTCTGGTCGGGCAAGAATTTGTCTAGCAAGGGAGAGGAGGTGAGACCCAAGTGCGGAGAGCGATCGGGCTGGTGCGAGTCGCGATCACGGACCTGGCATCTGTTAGCACTAGGGTGTCGACCTGTGTCACTCCATAGCTGAGCGGGCGCTTGCGAGAATGAGCGGGCAAGATCAGATATGACGTCGAGTAAAATTAGCAGTCTACATGCGCTGCCAGTGTGTCAGGGCTTTCAAGGGGTAGCTTTAAAAATGAGTGAGATTTATTTTGAATCAGAAAATCTAAGGCCAAAGAGGTGGGTGGAGGGAGGGGGGTGCCCCCCTCCCCTAGTAGGAAAAACAGTTTTTAAAAATGGGGTGCTATTTGATGCCCTCAGCAGCAATCTGAACATGATATTTGTTGCTTATATAAGCATGAATAAACATACAATGTACATAAATCGGCTTGACCCACTCCATGCAATGAAGAAAAACTGGATTCTTGCAATTGCGTGAGATTTTCGGGGACTATCAGAAATGTGCGTGAGAGCGTGAGATTGTGCTGGATTGCGTGAGTCTCACGCCAAGTGCGCGAGGCTTGTGTTGTGAGCCCTGGTGTGTAATGATTAGGTGTAGAGATAAGAGTCTCACCTTGGCATGTAACATGCAAGAACAATCGAGGAAATTTATGCCACATAGCATGTTACAGTTTCTGATGGTTCATGTGATGGCAGTGTGTTTAAAAATACCAAATATATGTAATTGTCTTCATTTTCGATTACCCAATTTAGTTAATAGACCCTTATGTGTCGCCCACGGGGAAAAAATGTGCATTGTTCTATCACGTTTGATATTTGTTTGGCTATACAGTCCAGTGAAAAATCATTCTGCATTTATTACTGTAGCTACGCGATGGAAAGAGAGTCATAGAATGTCTGAAGAAAGCTCTGAAGATCGCCAACCAGTGCATGGACCAGTCTGTGCAAGTCCAGCTGTTTGTTGAAGTGCTGAATCAATATATCTACTTCTATGAGAAAGGGAACGACCAGGTTAATACTATTTTTAGTGTATTTAAGTTGGTTCTCATCTCAGAAACAAACACTCACTCACAATGAAATGTCATATTCCAGGGTCCCTAGGTTATGAACATTATTGATTTCTGTGTACAGGTAGTGAATCATGAATATTAAAATAATTAATGTGGCATTGTTCATAATTCAGGGACAGGAAGCATCTTTGATGTAGTTGATGTTTTTGCACATGTATGTATAGTGTGTATCTAGGCAAGGTAAATGGCTAAAAGAGTCAGGTATTGAATTGTTGAAACGTTGAGCTAAATAGCAGTAGTTTGCTTTGCAAAATTTATAATAAGCACTTGTGTGATAGTTTTTGCAGCATATTTATATATATATATATATATATATATGATCACTGAACATTAAGTGAAGTGAGTTGTGAAGCAAAGTTTTGTGCTATTTTATTTCAGATCAATGTGCAAATCCTGAACCAGCTCATTGGGAAGATTAGAGAGGAACTTCCAAATCTCGAAGCTAACGAGGAGACAGAGCAGATCAATAAACATTTTCACAACACATTAGAACATGTGCGAGCACGGCAGGAACTGGCACTCGAAGACAGTCCTTCATACGAGGGGGTAATTTTGTGAATGATATCTTATTGCTAGTAATAAATGTTGTTCTAAAACAGCAACCTATTTTCATCTATAAAATGTAGGAGTTATTAAGACTTATTTGGATTTTACATAACCCAGTCAGCCAATAATCAGTGTTAATATGTCAATTGTCGTTCATCTTTTAACACACTATTTCCATCGAATAGGCATGTGTAGTCATTATATACACATTTATATTATTGTAATCATATCAAATTTTGGTCTGTTAAGAGCAAACTTAATCTGAACAAACAGATATCATTATGATGACGAGTATGCATTATCCAGAAGGGAAAAATATCAGTGCCATGTACATATTTCATTGCATTGCATGATAGATATTGCTGAAATTTTATGTAGTGCAAAAAAGTGTGACCCTTGACTGTGAAACAAGTAAGAAGTGACACACTGACATTTCATGCTAGATATACAATATTGGAAATATAGATCACCACAAACAATATAATTATTTATTTTCAAAATTAAAGGGATACATTTCTCTAGGTTCTTCAAATATTTTCAGCTAAGATAGGTTAAAATTACGCTTCATAAAATGTTTTATGGATCAATATTTATTAGAAATATTTAAAAAAATTGTTTTAAAACTGACGGCTATACCGTTGCTTACAACGACGGTGGCGCCACTGGCAGAGCACGCACTGAAAAGTTGCGCAAAGCAACGTTTCGGCTGCAGGCTACAGACCGAGGGTGTTTCTTATTTCTTAATTTAAGAGCAGAAGGATTGCAATATCTTATAAATGACATACAGTTTCAGTTATAATATGGATAAATTTGTCCTAAAATGAATATCGTTTCTGTTAAATGGCATTTAATTACAAATATAATTGCACTTTTGGGCTCCACGGTAGGGAGCTTTTGCATTTTATAACTTCAATTTGTGCAATTTGGTGCATACTAAAGTGACTGTTTTCAGATATTGTAAGATTTTTTTTGCTGTGCGTGAGATATTTCAGCGTTTTATTCATGAAGAGATATTCATGCGTGAGATATCTCAGCATTTTTTGGCTGTGCGTGAGATATTGTAAGATCAGCGTGAGAGCGTGAGATTTGGTCAAAATGCGTGAGAGTTGGCAGCCCTAGTTACAGACCGAGGGCTAATCACAAAAGTTCAATTATATTGAATACCTAAAATCTAAATGCTATTTAACCGAACGATATTCATTTTAGGGCAAATTTATCCATAATATAACTGAAACTATATGTCGTTTATAAGATATTACAATCCTTTTGCTTTTAAATTAATAAATAAGAAACACCCTCGGTCTGTAGCCCTTGGCTGAAAAGTGGTTTTGTGCAACTTATTAGATAGTGCGCTTTGAGTAGCGCCACCATTATTGTAATCAAACTGTAGTAGTTAGTTTTAAAACATTTTTTAATAATATTTCTAATGGTGATTGAACCATGAAACTTTATGTAGCGTAATTTTAACCTAAATTAACTGAAAATAACCCTAGAACCTAGAGTAAACGATCCCTTTAATAAGTTTGAACTAAAGCATTACCTTAGGCATTCAACAGCATTGCCCCAAACTCTTTTCCTACTGTCGTCTTGCCAAATAAACTAGTGGTAGTGATGCTTACCAACAATTTTTGCATCAAATTCTAGATGATTTACTATTATTACATTTTACCAGATCTGATATTACCCTTTTGTCGTACGTCATGACAGCAGTCACGGGTAAGAACCAATGCTTATGCAAGCTGGCAGATAGCTAGCAGCTAGTAAGATTGAAGCCATATTCTGTATATTGCTAAGTCCTAGATTACAAATTTCCAAAGATTAACGAAATGTGTTTGCAATACAATTTTGAAAATTTCCCTACTACTGCAAAGGTAACAGCTGCAGGAATCTATATTTACGTGTATCCAAACATCAGAATTGCTTTCAAGTTACTCATTTCACTGTCAGGGGTCACTTAATTGTGTCAAATCATGGCCTAAAATGTTGGTTTCAACGTGTGTTTAGCCAGATAATTTAGAGATTTACTATTATCAGGAGTGAATAATAATAGATCTATTAATTATTCACTCCTGTTATTATTATCGCGAACATTTCTTAGTTGTAGTTGTAGTTGTAGACATGCACTGTATGATGAAGTATAACCAGTTCTGAATAGGGTAATGCTACGTTTACAATTTGCGTTTATCACCAGGGTGTTTGTGAGAGTAAATTAGGCGGATAGGGTCTATGTCCCCCAGGGTACTATCGGAGGGTACCCTGTGTACAGTTCGATATATCGGAAAGTACCTTGGTGTACTATCTGATGTCGCTGCATACCCTGCATTGTCCTACCGTACCCTGACTTTATGCTCCCGTTCCTTGTTTCCGGTCCGTTCCCGCAAAATATTCATTTCAGTATTCGCATTTCTTCTGGAAATTGTATGTATCACCATGTAATTATGCAACATGCAGGTGGATAGCACCGTTGTGCCCGTTGGTGGTGTATATTTGGGAAAATTTCTCTCAGATCATGAATATTTGAGTGATATGAAAATGAATATGAAAAAGGAAAAAATAGTCAAACATAGCATACATTTTTATTGGATTGCGATGTTTTGAGGTTTCTTCTATGTGATGTGGTAACTTGAGTGTATGGATTATGATATCAGTTAGCTGAAAGTCAGGGTACGTAGCGACATATCGTATAGTACCCAGAGGTACTTTCCGATATATCGAACCGTACCCAGGGTACCCTCCAATAGTACCCTGGGGGAAATAGACCCAATCAGCGTAAATTAGAAGCTTAAAATTTGCATGGTGATCTGTAAATAGTGTCATGCAAGTGATAACATAAGTTGCAATTTCAAAAGATAAAAAACATATATCTAAATCGTATGTGATATATTTACTTGCTTACAGGTACTTCTGACTTGATGTTGAAAAATAAAAATATGTATATATGTCATTTATAAATATCGTCTCATAGTGGATTGATATTTCAGTACAGAAGCACACATTTTATTTACATCACACAGCTTGGTCTACACATCGTGGATTTTACATTATTCAGTGCTACTTATATACTGTATTTCTTTCATCGATTGGAAAAATAAATCACAAGAACGTAAAATTTTAGAGATACATTTATAATTAGCTTCATTGAAGCTATTAATTGTGACAATACATGTTGAACTCAGTTTCTAAGAAAACTATAGATTAACATAAAAAAGACAGGCTATTCACTGAATCCTAAAACACGAAAGAACTTTTAATGCAGTGATTATAACCAAAATGCTTGTTCACGCTAAATGTTACAGTGTAGTGACGCCCATAGGGTCTATGTCTCCCTGACCTCTGTTTGACCTGGCTCGTTTAGCTATTTCTGACTAACCCTAACCCTATCAGATAGTTACCAGGGTTAGGGTTAGTCAGAAATAGCTAAACGAGCCAGGTCAAACAGAGGTCAGAGAGACATAGACCTCATCTGCTGTAGTGACTTCATACGTTACACAGTAATATTATACTCCTGATATTATACATGTCACAGTTTCTGTTAAAATGTCTATTTGAAACACATTGTGATGCTATATATCATATACCAGCAATAAAAAACACTACATTTTAATATCGTACCCACATTTTCAAAGTTGTGGTTCTGTGGACTCTACATCAGTTCACTAATTTTGTGTATTATGCATACATGACACGCATGCAAATTTTTACATACTGTTCTTACATAAAATGTTTTACCACACGTACATGCATGTGTAGTACATACATACATTTATACAACATACATGTATTATTTGTACTCATTACAACAACATGAACTCATGTAATTACCACAGTTTACATGAGAAAGAGACTTACAGGTCTTTTTGCTAAAGGTCGCTGATGCAACTCTCTTACTGCTTTCAGGGCACCCTCCCTAGTAAAAAAGTCTATGAGGCCTTCTCCATTAGGCTTTCCTCTTTCATTTAGCCCCAGCCGAACAGAATCGGGAACAACGTTGTGATTTTGGAAAAAAGCTAGGATATCATTAATAGGTATGTCATGTGAGATATTACTTATTTTAACTGTGGTAAACTGCCCTCGTCCATAAGGCATATCCATATGCAGTCCATAACCAGGTCTATCATTTCCACCTCGGAGCATAGGCATGTCCATTGGTCCGCCACAAGGTCTGTCATCGCCTCCTCGTAGCAATGGCATGTCCATTGGTCTGCCAGCATGTCTGTTGTCATTGCCTCGAAGCAATGGCATGTCCATTGGTCTGTTAGCAAGTCTCTCATCGTTACCTCTTAGCAATGGCATGTCCATTGGTCCGGCACTTGCTCTCTCATCGTTACCTCGTAGCAACGGCATATCCCTTAGTCTCCCACCTGGTCTGTCATCGTGTAATGGACCATAATCATCCCTCCGGTCCAAAAGTGATCTGTCGCGTTCAGATCCACGTCCTCTGTTATCACGCCTCTGAATGTCCATTTGATTATCACTTGGACCGCGCCTATCATAGTCCATATCTTGATGGTCCATTCCAGGTCGCAGTCCAAGCAGTGGTCGCCCGTGGCCTTCTCTTCTTTCATTACCAAGTGGCCTGATTGAGCTACCTCCTGTTTCATTTGGCCTGTGGTCTATATCCATAATTCTTCCAGGACCACCATACATACCCAATCTGCCATCCACGCGATAGCTCCTTGGGTTGTTTTCCATGCCATGATGCATATCTTCATCTAATAATCCAGGTCTTGCAGGCATACCCCTTCCATCTCGACCATCATCCATAAATCTTTGCTGCCCCGGTGAAAAGTTTCTTGCCAATGACTGGGGTGCATTAATTCCTGGGAACTGTAATTGGTTGGCCATGCCATGCACAGGTCCTGGGTGCACATTCATTTGACTTCCTATTCTCCTCTGAGGTACTAGCCCACCCGCCACATCTTCAGGGGCATTGCCTAGCAAACCTGATCGCACAGGCTTGTCACCCTTCAATATTCCACCCCTGCTCTCCTGTGCTGCCCTTGTGTCTGTGTCAGGTCCTCGATTTCGATCATTCCTACCTTTGCTACTCTCATCTAGGACATTGCTATTTTTCATGACTGGTGCGACGCGATTTGACGGTGCACTATCTCGTCTCTCACCACTATCTTGTCTATTAGCAGCAGCCTTTCTTCTTTCCTCACGCCGCTTGTCTGCTTCTTTCACAGCATGCACATCATCTAGATTAGCTGGTTTTAACTCGATAGGTCTATTTCTCAGTTGCCTCCCATTTCTATCAAGAGCTCGCTCGTAGTCTTCTTTAGTGGCAGGCTCTATGTAACAATTTCCTTCGGAAGAAATTAAAATGCCATTCTTAACAATCTCAATACCATGCAAAAATGATGCAACCATTTCATTGTTACATCTATATGGCAAATTGCTCATTTTAATAAAATTGTTTGAAGAAGAGGACACCCTGGTTCTACTTTCTGAGTGAAACCTGTCGTGCGTTTCATTATTATCAGTGTTCTTGTTTTGTTTTTCTTCTGTAGGCATCTGAGAGCTGTTAGGCTTTTCTGCATCCAATGGCTGGGCATCATTGCCGCGTACATCTTCTTGTACATCAACATATCTATGCCCCAATTTCATTCTGTTGTATGCCAGTGCAGTTTCTACATCTCCTCGTGATTTCAGTTTAATGTAACCAGTCCCTGCTGCCGAGTGAGTGCTCGCCTGTAGAGTAATATTATCATCATTGAGGTGCAACTTGTCAAAGAAACGGACCACCTCTTTTTTTCCCACTTGGATCGGCATATTCCGGAGAACAATTTTATATGCCTTCGAAGTGGACAACTGTGGTTTTTCATTGACGTCTGATTTTCTTGCTTCATTCTTCTGTGCCGGCATATTTGACAGATTTCTATTTTCGCCTTCTTTCTCAGCTGGCATGCTTTTTGCCTTTTCATCATCCTTGTCATCTTTGCCTTTTGCTTTGTCGTCATCCTTTTTATCAGCCGAGCTCGGCAAAGCTGCCCCATCGGATTTTACGACGTCCAAGTCTCGAACTGGAGATTTCCTTGTGCTACGACTATGAGAGGACTCTCTTGAAGATCGCTTCGATCTACCTCTCTCTGATGAACGATCACGTCGGTCACGCACTCTATCCTTTGAACGACCTCTACGATCTCTAGAAGACCCTCGTTTCTCTCGTGTGTCTCTCCGACTGTGTCGCGAATCTTTTCTTTCAGTATCGCGTCGCGATCCAGAACGAGTGTCCCTACGATCTTGGTCACCTCGCCTGCGATCACTGTCCTTGCTCGTTTCTATTTGCAGTTGGTTGTTAGACGAATGGCTGTCCAGCGGTGGTTGCCGCTTATCTGAAGATCCAGCTTCTCTCCTATCTGCAGATCTCTCATCTCTACGGCCAAGACTTTCCTCTCTATCCTGCACGTCACGTTGCCTGCTAGACGCCCTGGGCTTTGATAAGTCAATGTGATCTGCAAACGGCCCCCTCCGTTCAACAGCACCACTCTGGTCTGCTGGACGACCACGATCTGTTAGCAAACCTACTTGATTAACATTGGGTACTCTATGTTGAAGACGACCATCGCGATCCATAAGCGGTCCCCTTTGCATCTCCATTCTCTGGCCCAAGGAATTTTCTCGCTGATCAATTTGGTTTATCATGTCATTTTCGTCCAGAAGCGGGGGCATTGTACGAGGCGCGAATCTCTGACCACCAGGATGGCTACCTGGTCGATTGAAAGCGGGTCCTCTATGCTCAGGGAAATTACCTCTTTCATTTAGCAGTGGTCCTCTGTTATCAACAGGAGCACCCCTTCTATCAAATATGGGGCCCCGTGGATTGGGTATAGGGTCTCTCTGATTAACTGGCATACCTCTCTGACCAAGTTGGTTCATAGGCACCCTCTCACGGGACATGGGAAATCTGTCATCTACAGGCACATTAGCTATGCCAGGTTGGGGACCTACACGAGTCATGCCATTAAATCCTCGCTCACTTACTTGTGTTTCAGAGTAGCCCCTTGGTGGTCCCTGTTGGTGAACAAGACCTGAAAGTGCTTGTTGATCCATCGGACCAAGACCTCTATTATCTGGCCCCAGCTCTGCCACCCGATCTACTTGAAGTTGTGTAAAATTGTCAGGTGCCAATTGCTTCTGCTGTATCGGTTGGCCCATGGATAGACCCCCTCGGTTACTTGATAGCCCTGGCCTGTCAATTATTCTGTGACCTGGACCAGGTCTATCTTGAATTGCGTCATCGAAGTATGCCTGCGGATTGTCTGCTTCTCTTTGTGCTCTCTGGCCAAATTGCTGCTGTCTGCTCATTGGCACATCTAAATTTCTGTTAATTGCTGACGTTGGCATTTCTGCGGAATTTGATTGTTGCTCAAGGTTAGCTTTCCATCCCCCAGGGGACTGTCCATAAGTTGGGTCACACGCGATGTGAAATACTTCTGGTGGCACAGACCGGATATTTACTGGGGCGCCCCTAATGCATTCACCATTCATTCGGAAGGCTGCACTGAGGCTCCTTTCATTATCAAATTTCACTAGTGAAATTCCAATATATCCTCTTTGGTCATTCACCATTTTGATGCCATCTCTTGCTATGAAGAGGTGTTTGAAGAACTGTCGTATATCTCTGTAACTCGAACTAGGCGGTATATTCGACATCTCTATTGTAAACTCTGACAAACGCTGCCGCTTGCCATCCCCCTGGGATCTAATATCTTCAACTTCTCTTTTAAGTCCCTGCGGATGTACCTGATCAGAGAATCGTGTATAGCCTGGTTGACCCTGCACAGGCACCATTGGCTGAAACAGATCCTGTGTCACGTCATTCTGATTGCTGAACCCAGAGCTCACCAAGCTGTGATTAGTGAAACTACTTACATGTGTGCCTTCTTGCATTGTAGGGAAGGCCATTATAGATTGTGAGTGACTACCATATGTGGCTTGCGTGGACATTATTTGTGGCTGTTGGCTAGTAACACCAAATTGGGGCAGTTGAGCATTTGCCATGGGTAAAGACATCATATGCGAATTCGCCCCTGGCAGGTTTGGCAGCTGCGAACTTGCCCCTGCCATAGATGACAGCTGTGAATTTGTTCCTGGATGAGGCCCACTAAGTTGTGCGGACTGAAGGATGTTTTGCAGATTCTGCACACTGATTTGACCCATTAGATTAGTTAGTGGGCTGTTCAAATCACTTGCCCCACCACCGACTACGGGCGGCTGCTGTTGCATGCCCGCCTGCAGAACCCCTCTCCCCATCCCCACCTGCTGCTGTACTGTGTCACCAACTATTCCTCGTTGCTGAAACATTAGCTGCTGGTTATTCCCAGCAAGCAATGCATGCTGTTGGTACAACTGTTGCTGCTGCAGTGCTTGCTGAGCCGAAATGTTGGACTGGGGATCATCTTCACTCGCTGGACTCTTTTCCGGTTGTTCCGTGTCGCCCTTCCTCGTGTCGACCATACCAAGCGAGCCGCGCGCAAGATCGATAATGTTCTGCATCTCGTTCTTACTGCTAAGCTTCAGCTTCACGCGACCGTTCTTGAGTTTCGTGCGATCGCGGTCCATCGCCTGACGAGCGTCTTCGTCCGTCGTGAACGCGATGAAGGCATCTCCATTTTCTCCACCAATGATGTGCACACCGCCATCTGGGATGCTAAGACCATGGAAGAAGTTTCTAATGTCTATTGCCTTCGCCTCCCACGGCAAATTCTGAAGCCTTATGATGACTGACATTGTAGTAGTCTACCTGTTGGAATACATGAAATGGAGTGCATGTCGTTAGGTCAAGGGCCGGATGAGGTTCATTGTATTTAATGAAGGGATTCAGTGTATACACCGCTAACAGTTGCAGCTGTTGTCTTCCCGTGCCGATGAATAACAACAGAAGTCGCCGCTGGTGAAGGTGAAGGTCTTTTACAGCTGGAACAAATGCCACACAATGCGTGGATGGGCTTTTTTTATTCTAAAAATCTAATGCTCTGAACATCTTGATAAGCAGCTGCACAAGCAGGTAGGTGAACCTGTGATATCGCTGGCTAGATGAGAAGGAAGCTGTAATATAGAAATGTGGATAAAAATAAATTTATAGATACACGTCTGCATATTTCTAAAATTACTAATATGCTGCTGCCAATTATTAGTCTTATGAAAAGAGATGGTGGGCTTAACGTTAAATCTTTATACTTTTTGAACGTACATAGATTAATGCATGGGTTCATCTAATTCCATATGCAAACAAAAGAAGGGCATATTAAGGAATGGCAATTGGTGTATTCATATTTGATCTATTTGCTATTATTATGGTAAACTGTGGTAAGGTAAATTAAGCATAGTGAGCTTTGGCCAACTGAATGGAGCATATATAACAGCTGCGTCATTGATGGTAAACTGGGAGGGGTGATGAGGAGTTGTGAGGTTCTTTATTATTGTGGTTGACGTGCCGCATGTAATTTAAGTGGAAGGGGGCAGTAGGGGATCACCTCATAGTTCTTATATATATAGTTCACCAGGGCCATAGGCTGAGCAAATTCCTGGGGGTCAAAATGCCTTGGCACTAATGAGGCGGGTGAGTGATTAGTCGCTCGAGGCAAGTCCCTGTCACCGAATCTGCCGGTGTAAATTCTTATAAATAAGTATGGCTGAATTTGCTTCATTACATTATGACTCAACTGTGTAAAGATGAGCGACGGGCGCAGCTCTTGATCGACATCATAGTGTGGTAGGGGCGAGTAAGACAAGGCTTTCACGGATAAGTGACAAAAAAAATCACGTTAGGGTTATTTACGATTATTAGCCAAGCTTATTTTTTAATTTTTCTCCAAAATAAAGGGGGGCAGCTGCCCCCCCCCCCAGAGGCTATGGCCCTGTTCACAAATTAAACGTATTTTGAGCTTGTAGAGTTTACACCTACGTATTAAGTAATGTGTCAACATAACTTGGAATCAGATCTCTAATTCACTAGACGCATATAAAGTCACACCTGTATACACCAGTCACTGGCCTCTATGGACAGGTGGTCTTTTTGACCTTTTATCAAGCGATATAAGCAATGCATAATATTGCCCCGTATTTTTTTAGTAATGTCACACTCGTTTTAATATGTGATCACCTGCGTTATGACATGAAATTCCACTGCTTTTAGAAATCTTTGCATTGTAAACGTTATGGTGGGGGCATGGGAGATTAAGGTCGAGAAACTGGAGGAGGGAACAAAGAGGTAGGAGAAGATCAGGAGAAGGTGGAGATGGTGGAAGTGGTCGAAGATGAAGAGAGTAGATGATGAGAAGGGGTAGGGAAAGGAGAGGGGAGGGCGAGAAGGGCTGGGAATGTGGGGAGATGTCGTATATAGTGTGGAGAAAGTGGTGAGGGGAGAATATGTAGGTGAAATGGGTGGGGAGGAGAGAATAGTGATGAAGGGAAAATCAGTTAAGGTGGGGAGGAAGTTGAGAAGGGATGGTGAGAATATGTAGGTGGAGTGGAAAAGGGACAGTTACGAAGGAGATGGGGTGGGCAGAAGTGGAAACATGGTACAGAAGATATATAGGCCAGGAGGTGAAACAGAGGGGGGAATAGCGTGGTGAAGGAGAGAGAAGGCCGGGGAGGATTGTCTACACACTTGGATCTATAAACAGAATTGTGTCTTGGCTGTCTAGAATACATTTAAGGATTGTGAGTGCATGGAAGGGGAAGTGGAGTTCCAAAAGGAGCCAAATCAGTTGGCTTTTTATACGTTATGTTTAGTATGGCTGTTTATACAAGCAGTGCCAGTGTTGTAGTACTTATATGATACCACTATGCTTGACAATGTCTGACTTTCTTAGTGTCCCAGTAAAGCAAATCATTTACCTACACAGACTCACATGTTCACTTATGCCAACAGTTTGAAATGCATTTACTTAGGCTGAAGGGGTCGTTGTCGTATAGGGTACTACATAATATGTATACATAAATGTAATATAATGCTATAGTCTAGGGAGTCGCCTACGCCTACTCCCTAACCCCAACCATATCAGATAGTTACCTTGGGTACATATATGTAGTACCCTATACGACAACGACCCCTTCAGCTTTACGCAGGGTAATATCTATAAGCAACAATCATTAACATTGTTGTTATTCATTATATCTCCAACACACTGAAGTCAACTTTTCATAAGGGTTGAGCAGGGGTACGTTCATTAGTCCAACTATCAACAACAGTGACACATATAAATGGGTTCACACGCAGCATTCATATTCAGCTCGTAGTGTGTCAATCTAAAATTGTGGTACAAGGTCAAAATGGATGTCAATGGTCAAAGACCAAGGAGGGAGAAGTGGGGTGTGTGACTCATACTTTATTGCAATCAAAAATTGCAACACAACTTTCAACAGATTGGCTTTGCATTAGGTGTGTACGGCGATAGTGAGGTGCATCTTTATGCGGAATAAAATGTAACATTAAGCAGCCATAAGTTTACATTCCAAACATTTTAGAGAAGACGAGTGGATGGACCGCAGATGACCAAAGCTACTTTTCTAAAACTCCGACATAACTGCACTAATTGCACAACTATATAATGACCAAATAAACATGTCACAGGACAACGAGCTTGAAGGTCACCTTGCTGAATTCAGACCTCTTGTAGTAGACAACCAGGCCGAGTACTGAGACAAGAAAAAACAATACCGCATCCTGATGACTCGCTCCCAGTCTACGCCCATGCAACATGAGGCACAGCACTGCATTAACATTGCAAGACAGACATCTTTACAAGTGGATGGCAGAAACAACCAAAGTGGATAGACAGAGAACAAGTAGCAGTGACCTAATAGTTAGCACTTGGAAGCGGTCTCAAGAGTTTGGGGTTTTAGATGCACCTTGGTCATTGCCGATGTACCTTTGAGCAAGGTACTTTCCCCTTATTTGCTGTAGCCAATTCCAGCAGACAAATATCGAAGACAAGACAGCTCAGCAGTAATGACCCTGCCTCCAATACGAGTTGAAGTGTAAGCAATAACTAATTTGTGTTGCGCCCTGGCAAAAGCAATTTACTCTCCTTACCCAATTTTAAGTTTGATACCCTGCAGGCATTATTGTGGGCGCTTGTTGGGCAAGGGTTTCTAGACAACAAATATAAAAAACAACTTGGCATTTAACATATAATTAGTATAGCATATTTCTGTGGATTATGTTGAGCAGTATTTCGTAGTTTCCTCACTGTTACTTGCACGATTTCATAGTACTTCAATGCTAGTGTCAGCTTCACATCCAAATGAGCCTACATGTGGGGTTATGTGACCTTGCAAGGTTTTAGTATGCTCATGGGTTTGGTGGCTATAACTAATCAGAGCGCCTTGTAGGGACTGACGTAGAATGTGAATAGATATATTTTGTAAGAGCACCACTTCTCAAACAGTAAAGGTTTGTCAGTGGCGACGGTATGAAAGCGTGAAGCGAGTATGTAGCCACTTGGTGCTTCTTACTGCAATATCCTATAAAAGTGGACAGCATATGGAAGTTTGCCATTACATCCAGTCCAGTAGCCACGTAATGGTATTCGGTCCGTGACGAGTCAGGTTTCAATAATGAAACAGAGAAAGATGTCATCAAGAGCTAATAATACCTTATTGGTATATAATAGGTATTATTAGCTCTCGATGTCATACTTGTGTCAAACAAGTGCATACCGAAACATCGACACATACAGGAGACATGAGACATGACCTTTCCGCTGCGGAGCATAACAACGCAGTGCCATAACATCCCTGCACATGCACTTGCACCTGAAACTAGCAACTTTGCTTCTGAACAAGCACTGACCTAGTACGAGTCTTGCAATGCTAACATCTCATTGGGGGTTTCTTTGGTGAGAGAAGAAGTGGCAGGTGGAAACCTTGAGACAACGCCATACTAACAATATCAATTATTACGAGGTCTGAAAGCTGGGTGAATCCAGAGGCTATGCAATACCAGTATGGGGCGAGACGTTACAGTCACGTGTGTTGGTGGCACTTCATCTGGAAGCCTTTCGCATGCTTCATGAATTTTCATGCATTTCAGTGGAATCGCATTAGTAAGAGCTGCACCATTGATCTTACTGGGAAGACACAACCATAAAGCTGTAGCAGTAGAACCTGGTTTGTTCTGTGGCTAGACTAATGCGACAATCAAGCCAAGCAGTGTGCAGGAGAGACTCTGTTTTCAGAATTTGTGTTTGGAAGAGGGATGGACAGTATGCTATCACCCACTTCTCTTCGTCCTCCTTTCCCTCATACACGCACAAACACTCAGTCGCTCCCCACCCTCACTTCTTGTGGAGATACAACATTTATGTATGATCGAGGAAACATGTTATTAGCTGGAGGCGGTCATTATTGGAAAATGAAGTTCAGTCGTGGTGTATCTGCACCATGTAGTTGATCGGCAACCCACAACATCCAGAGAATGTGTTACTAATATGACGTAAGATATTGCAGTAACATGAGCCAACCGTGTTTCACCTGGGAGATGCCATGTGCCTTCACATGCGAATGAGATCTTGTGCATTTTAGTGGAGTTGCTGTTTCGTATTACTGATGCAGTATTATTGTTGGTTGGACTTGGTTATTGGTGAAGTCCAGACCTTTAGGCTGCAGCCGTAGTACCTGGTTTGTTCCGTGGCTAGACCTGCAACAACCATCCCGAGCAGAGTGCAAGAGAAGATTGCTCTCAGAATTTGCATTTGGAAGAAAGGACGTTGATATAGCACATGCAAGTGATTAAAAGATAAACGAATGTGAGGAAACAAATCTCCCCCCTTACTGTCGACTTCCTCTCTCATTTTCTCCCCTCCCTCTCTGCAAATGTGTGCGCAACTTATCGTTTCCCACATGCAACGTTGAGTCGTAGCGAGTAAATCCTGCAGTACTGTATTTATATGTTGTGCATCATCTCAGCGTAGTTTGGGATTCTTCACTATGGAGATTTTGAATGGTTGGCACATCGTAACTCCAAGCTGACATCCAGGGGGATTTTTTGTCAATTCCTTTTTTTGCGAAATCACTCAACTCTGTAGGAAAACCTTTGAGTTGGTCCAAGTCAGATCTCAGTGTAGGCCGAGTGGGGATCGCAGAATGGCCTGTTGCACTTGTAAACCTTAATTTTTCAATTCATCAGGCTTTCTGTGTAGTTGTTATACTCATTTAACGATAATTTCAAATTACGACGGTTTTTCTGGAACCAATTACTATCGTTTCATGACAGCCGTTTCTATTCCTACTAGTCATTCATTTGACAAAATGTGGCAAACATTCTAATAGAAATTTACCATGGGTAAATGTAGATGGGACCTAAATATGTAGATATAATGGGAATAAATTTATTCAATGTAAATAATAATTTGTAATACAATTATAATAAATTATTTTAAGTTAAATTATTTTCAAGGTTAAATTTTCTACCTGATACAATGTGAACATTATTTTTCCACTGTGAACGTGCATTTCATTACATTTTCTTTGTAATAATCTATATACCAGAGATATTTGATACGTGGGAATAGGATCTCACAGTAGAACAAATCTAAATTTACATTTGAGTCGATGAAGGAATATTATGGTAATCTAGTAATATCTTTCTGGTCACAACAAGTCAGAGGTGTTAGAAATAGGTTTAGAAGATTTACTACCTATACGTATCTGCAGGCCATTTTAACCAATGGAGTCCCATGGTATTTTCTAGACTAAAATTATTTTTTTTTGATACAGCAAGACAAAAATTAAGCAATAATTTGGAAGATGTGTGAGCAACACTCTTACACTGGGTATATGTTTTGCGTAAGCTTACATATTACATGGCATTATTACCCTTCATTACCTCCGCCAAGGAGGTTATGTTTTCGCCCCTGTTAGTTTGTTTGTTGGTTTGTCTGTCAACAGGATATCTCAAAAAGTTACGGACGGATTTTGATGATTTTTTTTGACAGGTTGGTCTTGGGCCAACAACCAATCGATTAGATTTTGGTGGTGATCCGGATCTAGATCTGGACCGACGATTTTTTGTGTGATTTAGACTTCGGACGCATTCAAAATTCACCAAAAACAAATAATCCTGGATCTTTTTTTTCAAATTTCTGAAAATTTCAAACTATTGGGTGTACCAGCAGATAGGGGGGGGGGGACTGTTACGCTGTGGCGGAGGTTTGCTATCTCCGACTGCTCTTGTTTTTTGTCATGTTTCGAACAGTTTGTCCATTTTCATGCCAATGCCATCTTTCTGCTGGCTAAAGCACGGCGCACATTGCCGAACATTTTGCTCAAAAACATTATCGTAGCAATGTTCCATGAAATGTTCGCAATGTACGGTGAAAAAAGTCGCCGAACATTTTGCTCAAAAACATTATCGTAGCAATGTTCCATGAAATGTTCGGCAATGTGCGGCGAAAAAAGTCGCCGAACATTTGTTCAATGTTTCTGAAGATCGGAAATGTTTGATATCTCGAACATTGTTCGTCGAATGTTCGTCAATGTGCGCTGAATGTCGAACAATTCTAGGAACATTTGTAAAGTAGTAACCAATAGCAGCCCGATATGTGGTTACATGATTTTTGTGTCCAATCATGCGCCGATCACGTGACTCTTTACAACACAGCTACTAGACGGCGCCAAGAGATTGTTCGCTGCAAAATGTTTGGCAATGTGCGCTCAGCAATTGTCCACCCGCACATTGCCAGACAAAAACATTTGTTCGGACGAACATTTGTTCGGGAAAATGTTCGGCAATGTGCGCCAGTCCAACAGATAATCGACGTATGTATGTTTGTCGATGCATTATTTTCCACCTAAAACTATCGAATGTGTAAGGTACCGACCAAATGTGCACGACAGGGATGGCTGTAATCACACCAGTAGTGTGGAAGTTCCGGTGGAGCTACTCCAACACACAGACGCACCCACGCACGCACGTAGCCACCTTGCTTATAATATAGACATCACTGTAAGGTAGGAACAAGGAACTACAATGGTTAACAAAAGATTACGTGCAAGGTTAAGTGGTAGCACCATGTTCAATGAGTGTGCTGTTGTTGATTTGATATTGCCGAAGTTCTTACTACGTTTAGTATGGCAAATATATACAAATCCGGAGAGTACACCTGCAACGTTGATAAAATTAACAAATCCTACATGACAGCGCCAAACCTCGGGGCAGAGCTGGAGGGCAACATGATACAGGAGTATAATCGGAGCAGCTACTCAACCTGATGTCGTGTATCACTGTTCATTCCCAACATGGTGAGACAAACTATTTTATTAGTTCTGAGCGGCATACTTCAAGGGGTGAAAAGCAGTTAAGGTATTGGAGAATGACTGTCTTGAGACTGGGTGTAATTACTGATTTCCTGCCAGCTCAACATTAGCTCAACCACTAACGCTTCCACGTACACCAGCTCGGTCTACCTACAGGTGTGCACATATTCACATTGCCTAGCTACACCTTGTAGAAAATACAATACATTTACCGAACCTATACCCAAACTTAGAAAGACACAGACAAAGAGACTCACACATGCGGTGAGATAGAGATAGAGAGAGAGACAGAGAAAAAAAGAGAAAGGGAGAGAGAGAAAGGGCTAGAAAGTTGGGGATGGAGGTAGAGGGTGGTGGAGGGAGAGGAGAGGGGTGGAGAGGGGTGAGGAGAGGGGGAAGGAGGGAGGAGAGGGGTGAGGAGAGGGAGAGGGAGTATAGGGTGAGGGAGTTAACGGGTGGATAAACTATGTAGACAGTGAATCATAACGTTGACACACGCACTCACGCACGCACACACGCACACGTGCACGCACGCACACCCACACACACACACACTTGCACACGCAC
>NW_014577089.1:739282-751582 GCF_000485595.1 Priapulus caudatus | reverse complement strand
GAGAGAGAGAGAGAGAGAGAGAGAGAGAGAGAGAGAGAGAGAGAGAGAGAGAGAGAGAGAGAGAGAGAGACAGAGCAATACCTACTATAATTACGCAACCCCATTTCCCTGTGCTGTACCAGGTACTTTTACTAGTACTAGTAGTAGTAGCAGCCTATAATCGTAGGGCTCTACATGTATCTTGTGCTCATATTCCATTAATTACACTTCCTCGTACTTATACACTTCAAGATTTCATGAGAATAATATGGGGCACTGCTTTACTAAGAACCAAACCCTATAATCTAAATTGCATACATTGTTTGACTTATGCATTTTTGAATCACGTCACCATTTACAGTAATACAACTATCTTGTTCATTCATAATTATATGTACGCAGCATGATTTGTAAATTTTTACTAATATAATACAGACCTTTTGGTTTATATACTAGAATCTTATTATCAGAGTGAATGGGAGACATCTACTAGTTTTCATCTAGTAGACATCTACTAATCTACTAGTTTTCACTTTAGACTGGTTACGTTTGTCCTACACTGTACAAATTTATGGGTGATGATTATTTTGCAGCCTATACAAATACTAGAGTTATGTATATATAGATAGAACTAGAAATGGCAGTTATCACCAACTACATGTATCCCTCGCGATCTAGTGTGAATGAAATAATCTAGTATGTATGAAGTATACCAAGTTTGGTCGCGCTAGGTCAGGGAAGGGAAAGGGAAAGGAAGGGGGAGGGGAAGGGAAGGTCGCAGTGACCTGGTTTCGGTACGCGGCACACCTTCTCCCCAAGATGTGTAAGTATAGCAAGTTTGGTCGCGCTAGGTCAATTAAGGGTCGAGTTATAGAGTGGAAGGGAAAGTGTCTGCAGCGGCGAGCGGCGGCTGGACAGACATGAAACCATAGCATCCCCGCCAAGATACAATAAGTCATTAAACAAGTGTAAAACGATGAAGTAGTCATTCCATTATAGAGAGAAACATTTCTTCTGGCATCCCTTGTTTCCTGGTGTAGAGAAAGCAATATACAGTTAGACTTTGCATCGATGGTTGCCAAGCTTACGTGCCGCCAACTCTCCGCTCAGCGATCCATGTATAAGGAGTGCCTGCTGGTCCTGCAACCATTCCTCTAACGCCATCAGTCACATTTGACATCACAACATAGTAAGCCGAGGAGATGCAAAAGTTACACAGGAGACAGGAACTGGTACTACCAAGACATGCAAGCCATGCGACAGAGAGTAAAGACAGAACATTATTCAAAGTCAAACAGGACTTCTTGGATAAGCGCTTGCTTGTTGACAAAAACGAGATTCTTCGTTTTTCATACTTACTAAATGCCAGAATATAGTTAATGTTGCTTTGTTCAGTGTGCAATTACAAGAGAAAATAGTAATGGTGCCACTGATTCTGAGAGTAAACACTAACAATGGTATTATTAAAATAACAAATACTCCAAAAACTGACCACACCATTCAGTGATACCTCCCAATTTCATTTTGACTCACCCACAGGACCAGAGGGTCTCCCATTGAAAATGTAATTATCGATGTTTGTAAGTTCATTCATTAACATAGAATTGAAACCATAGCCTACATTTTGTACTGGTGAGAGACTTGTACTACAGAAGTGTACCCTAACCCTAACCCTAAACATACCTCATATAAAAATATAAACATAATACTAAACAACCTAAAACTACCTCGGGTACATATATGTAGTACCTGATACGACAACGACCCTTCGTGCCCTACTAACCTTCTAATAAACAAACTATCTTAAAATGTTGATAAACTATGTAACGCCATCTATAACAAAAAGCTATACGTTTACACAGAATGAAAGTGTCAATGACACTATAGCTCACCTTGTGTGTGATAGAAGAGGGAGATGATATTTAAAATTGGGCACGTTTCATTTATGACGGACCGAAATGTGATCAAGTTTTTATTCCGTTTTATACTAATAGAAATTTTACTGTTTTGTTTCAGGGTTAGTTTTGATGCAAAAATAAATGTTTCAGATCTGAAAGTCTGAAATCTGGGCGAGATGGCGCTACGGCTAAATGATCGCCTTTTTGGTTTTCGCCATATAGCAATAGCTCATCTTGACAATGTCAAGGCGAGCTAAAAATGATGAAGAACTACTGTTAAATTTTAATCTGCCACTTATCCTAGTCAATATTTTAACTGAAATAGTTTCCTGATGTACATTAAAGTGAAATAATTTTCTAGTTTTAATGCATATTTTTACGTAAATTAGTTAGGCAACATAATAAATTTGAGTTCAATATTTCACTTTTGGTTTATAGAGAAATTTTAGGGAACCATGGCAAGGTGGATGGGTGCAAAAGCAACCAAAAAAGGAAATTTTAAAAATGGTTTTGAAGGTCATTTATTTTTTAACCGTATTTTTTTTTATGTTCTTTTTAATATAATGCAATGTGTAACATAGTGGGACACATATATACACAACACAACAAAGACACAGGTAAAGCTACGAGTAGTGATGAAATTTAAGCCCTGAAACACCTACCACTGCATTTTTGCTAACATGAGAAGTTTGATTACCTGGTTTGTCACAGTCATCCGCAGAATTTAAGGTAATCAGTAAACGTGCAAGTAATCGAACTGTTAAAAACATGACTGCTGAGTAGGAGCATGATTGCTCAGCTGCTAGAATAAAGACTTAGCAACACATAAATATGCAGTAGATTTCATGAACATGAGGAGTAAAGAAATATTTACCACTGATGAACACATAATTAGATGTTACGTACAGATTATAATACAGTAAAATTTGCATAAGTCGTCATCATCTCACTCTTCAATTCGCATAAGTCGTCATGGAAGTCAAAGTCCCGATTTTCTCACATAGTAAATCCACTGGCAGCAAGAACAAGTCGGCACCTGCCGCTACAGCACACACGCGGCCATTGACTATATATAACAACATGGTGCCTAACTCGCCGCCGCACGGACCACAACTCACCGTTTTCAATCAGTTACAACTCCGGTATTCCTGCAGGTGACGCCACTTTCCAACTATTGTTGGAATCGCGGAAGACTGCTCAATAATCCTTTGAATGCTACCTATGAAGGCGGCAGGGCCGGCTGCGCTGATTGGCTGCAGCAACTGCCAGCAAGTCAGGTGCGTAGTTGCGCAGCCTGTCTGCACATTAAACTTGCTGCAGCCAATCAGCGCAGCCGGCCCAACCGCCTTCTTCATAGGTAGCATTCGAAGGTTCATTTCGCATGGATATTTGAGGAATTTCTGTGATTTGAGCGCATTCTGGCAGGCCGATTGTCAAAAATGGCGGGTGTAGCTTGTTGAGCAGTCTTCCGCGATTCCAACAATAGTTGGAAAGTGGCGTCACCTGCAGGAACACCGGAGTTGTAACTGATTGAAAATGGTCAGTTGTGGTCCGTGCGGCGGCGAGTTAGGCACCATGTTGTTATATATATAGTCAATGGCCGCTTGTGTGCTGTAGCTGCAGGTGCCGACTTGTTCTTGCTGCCAGTGAGTAAATCCATTGGAATAGTCCTGCCTACGTCGTCATTATGTACAAGTCGTCGCCCTCAGACAGGTCATACAAAACAACAGTAATTTCCCATCTATAAGTCGTCATCAGACATGCCGATGACGCGTGCGGGCGCAGTGTACGGTCTAGTGGATGTGCGAGCTGGCTGTCGCACATGTGCGCTTTAGGTCGAACGACGATCGCCTGTAGATCGCGCAACTGAGTTTACACGTCGTTGTTGCTGTGCACCGATTGTTTGTCCAAACGTGTAATCAACAGCGGGTGTTACAGATAGCCAGCGTGCGCCGCGCTTGCCGCTAGTGCGTACGATGTACGTGCGTTATGGCCAGCAGCGGTGTCGATTGATGTGCGGACCCGATTGCTTCATGTCTGTGGCGCAAAGTGATGTCACGTGCGGAGCATGTTTATGACTGCGTAGGGGTGACGGGCGCCTGGGAGGGCAGCCCTACATATAAGTCGACAAAATGACGACTTATGCGTATGTCATTTTCGTAAGTCGACACAAATATGCTGGTCCCAAAAGTGTCGACTTATGCCAGTTTTACTGTATTGTGCAATTTTACATGTATCAGGAGTGAATGATGAAATTACAATTGAACATTTTTATGATGTGAAATAAGTCTTCTCCACCATACCAAGTGTGTAAAGAAAAGACGACAAAACAAGCTCATGAAAAAGTGCTCTTGATGAAGTGCTCATGGAAGACAAAACAATATGATATGCACACAGGGATTTAAAGTGTGAAGGCACAAAAGCTCCATGCTCTACACAAGTTGATAACCGTAAAATAAGAGAGTAGTGATTCAAAACGTTGTTGGTTTGAATGCGAGACACAAACCAGCACCCCAATTGCACGCAGAACTTCACATTCAGTTGTTCCGTTCGTACCGGCATATTTTATTTGTGTAGGTTATGAGGTGTACCGAGCCAATGATATGTGAGATGTTGCACTTGTTTGCAATAGAGGTGTAACGATTATTATAATTGTTATATTATATATAACGATTGTATAGTTGATGTTACGACTATTGTTAAGACTAATTTTGTTTATGACAACAGGCCTTGGTTGCTACACATTAAACACCAGCGACTCTGGTGTACTCCGTGTCCGATTGGTTAATATTATGGTTTGATGTACACATGAATGGTAAAATTCTAATGTTATTCCAGGGGTAGAAATAAGGAGAAAAAAATAGTTTGAAATTTAGATGGTCCTCCTACATTTCAAATTGTTCTCTAAAAGTGCAAATGTAAGAGAGATTTTACATGGTGATAAAATGGTTTAATTATTCACCTACAATAAATGTATCAAACGATACAGTAATTGTTTATTCACTTTAATAGTATATTGGTTTTAATAAAGTTGTTTCAGTAGAATTTAGTTGAACCCATAACACCGGAACATAGTATGTCTCAAATATTTCTTAGAAGCACATTCATTCATTTAATAACATTCCTTCAGTCAAGCAGTTCATTCAAGCGATTATAAACCTTCTTGGCACACTCCATCATGTCTATCTTATCTAATATTTGTCCATCTTCCTCTTCAACATAATCCTCACTATGATATCCTCTTCATCCTTTTCAACCTAACGAGGAAGACGCTGCTTGGTTGTCCACCAAACAGCGTTCGAAATTAGTGCCGATCCGGAGGCCCGAGGCCACCAAGTTTTTGCTTCGGCCACCACCTCTACGAAACTGCCGGTCCTCCTGACCCGCATTTTTCCCCCTCATATTACACTGAAATACTACGGTTATCGCAACGGCAGTTTAGACAGTCTTGTAAATGGGAGTGCATTCTAATACGCTCCGTTCCTGAACGTAGACGGGGTATCCAATACATCCTCCAATCATGATTCGCCACACGAACAAAACCTCGTGACAGTCTAAGCAATCGATTGCAGCATGTAGCGTAGCCCAGTGTTTTTTATGACCGCATAACAATAAGTTCATTTGTCGCAGGGGTTATTGTGGGGAGTGAGGGCACGACCAGTGACACCTGACACGCACGTAATCAAAGCTGTTAATTGAATTCGTTCCTTTTCTTTACGTAGAAAGTGGACTATTTTAATTCAGTTAGATATCTAGAAGCAATGTAAACTGTATATACTTCAAGATTCTAGGCACTTGCAACTTTGCGGATGTGCGGCAGCATTAATCTATGAATGGGGGTACCCAGGACTGGGGAGGAGAAAAACGAAAGTAAAACTTTTCCCAGAAGCTCCCCCAACATTCCTAGAGCTTGAAATATATTATTTGACCAACTCTATGTTACATGTATGCTGCTAATGCCAATGCCTTATGGTTATTTGTATATACCATTTTGTTACTCAGTGCTCACTGCTAGTAAATAAGCGGACCACGAACTTTTGTGCAGGACCACCGACTTTCTGAAGTTGGTGGTCCTACTGTCCACTAGATTTTCAGCCAAAATTCGAACCCTGCCACCAGAAGTCATCACAATCAAAACAGGAAGAGGGACAATCTGACCAATCACGCACCAGCTTACATCATGCCAAATATTTGCTATGGTCAACACTGGATTAGAAATAATCGAA
Source organism: Priapulus caudatus (assembly GCF_000485595.1). Taxonomy (NCBI): domain Eukaryota; kingdom Metazoa; phylum Priapulida; class Priapulimorpha; order Priapulimorphida; family Priapulidae; genus Priapulus; species Priapulus caudatus. The sequence goes on along the minus strand of NW_014577089.1, from coordinate 745,479 downwards.
ACGTGGAAACTTCAAAGAAAATTACCGTATGGGACCAAAATATTCAATGGTCCGTCGGACTATTGACTTTGAAAATTTGATGGTCCTCCCGATTATTTGATGGCCCTGGACTATCGGACCATCGCTTATTTCGACCCCTGTTATTCTAATATTATAATATATATGTATTCCAATAACTTCAGAACAAAAACGTATTATGATAAAGTAAGTTATTAATTACTATACATTTTTATAGCTAAAACACATCAAGAAGTTCTGAGTGATTTGGGTTCGGAGTTCTAATTAATAGCTCTACTCATTAGCTCGCCATACAGTGCTTAACAGGGTTTCTTCTGAGGGAAAATTAGACAGAGGTAATGGCCAGTTTGCTGTTTGGGGAAAAAACGCACGATGGATTCAAATACAGGATGTATTGGTATACTTATAGGTATATAGATACTAGGGCTGTAACGATACACAAGCCTCTCGATTCGATCCGGTTCTCGATATTAGCCTCTCGATTCGATTCCCAAAATATTGAAATGTTATCTTATTTTTTATATATATTCATTATTTTGCAATAATAAATTATTAGAAATTGCCAATGAATACTAAATGGTGAATAGACTAGAGAGTCTAGAGAGTATATGTACACTGCACAGCCACTGAGTAACATTGGTGAGTAACACTCCACAGTATATTTCGGTGGATCGTTACAGCCCTAATAGATACAAGATATACTTATCAGTAAATACAGAAACATTTTCACAACGGCGGTGCACCACTGTGCCTCTTATGTATAAGAAACCCTGCTTCAGTACGTGCGTAGTAACGATGCACACCAGTCAATTAGCAGTCTTGAATGTGCTGTGTTAACAAATTCTGCTGCAATTTGGCACCACATATATTGACCAAGATTTCTACAACAGCTTAGGATATTTACGTTACACTGAGCGTGGAGGTTTATAAAATAATATTCATGTACTTAGAACATGAATAGATATACTGTATGTACTTCATTAAATAGTTTGGCTTACCTTATTTAGTGTTTTATTAACCGTATCACATGAGTATACGAATGCTGCCAATTGATTACCGCATTGTGGGCATTGGTGAATCGTTACACCCCTAGTTTGTTCCATAATGTCTTGGTTACTGGTTTGTTAAGTGAATAAATTTTGTCATTATATTTTGTTTGTTAACAAATAACTACAGTGTGGTAAAAAATAGAGAAACCTTGCAATGAAATGCTTAGATATCGTTACCGTGGGCATGTCTACACTATTAATATTGATAAAATGTTACAAGTATGTGAGTAATGTGCAGCAAACCTTTAGAGTTACGATCACTTGGTTTAAGTGTTTGTATTGTGTACATTGTGTTCTGTGTGGTGCTATGGTGTGGTACGTACTGGTCACTCAAGTACGAGTTTGCAACAACATATATGTGTATTATACAACCATATAAATTTAAACACTACTCCCCGCAGCCCTACTTTGTCAAGACTTGAATTTGCTGAAAATCTTGTGAAAATAGCGATACCCAATATATAATCAGTTAATTAAACATGGACAGGGTTAAATGCAATTATTTTTAACATGTATGAGCTCACAGGTAGGATACATGAACAAGTTTCACACAATTTTAGGTCAAAAACATGTAGAGCAGAAGTAGATTGGGTATACAGGAGGCAAAATGAGGTAGACATCCGCCAGAAGAGATTGATTCAGGAAAAAGGCCATTACAATGGGTACAAGGAAGAAAGGATGGAGATGAGACATACGTGATGGGTAAAAGTAAATATAATAATAGGGCTAAGGGTTGATGTGGTTAGAAGAGGATCATTTGGAGAAAGAATAAATATGGTTGAAGTGAATGCACACACAAATACATGCCCCTTTGTTTTAATTATGTGCACTTGTTTTGAAGGCGCCATTTGTGATTTTGTGAGTCGGCATACGATAAAATTTATTGCTGTTACGATGTGGTCAAATCCATTTTTCTATGCTACAACTGCATAAATTCTTAGTGCTTTTAATGATGGTGTAATCAGTGATATTTCCGTTGTCAGGTAAGACTATATTCAGCTATATTTCGTTTTTCTGAGCAAAAATCTTGCAATAATCAGTTTAAAGTTTCGTGTTATCATAAATAAAGTTACGGATGTTCGTAAAAATGTTAACTTAGAAATAATTAGGATCTATTAAGACACAATAACAGCCTGCTAAGTCTAGCTCGAACTCGGTTAGTCTAGACAACAGAAAAGCATTGAATGTTAGATTTTAACACACAGAGAAATAGCCAGAGCAGATAAAATCATTATCTGATCATTTTTTACTTGTTTTACATTACTTTTAATCATGGCGTTATAGTAGTATTTCAGAGTCATTATAATTTATACCTCACTTTGCTATATAAACTATAAATTTCATGATGCGAACAAAATAGACAACCAAATTCCAAATGCCATTGGGTTTCGAAAACCCGAAATTACACCATTAAAAAGTTAAAATCGAAATGCTAATCACACTGTTATTCTACTTGCCTAATTAAAAAGGGAATAACTTGGTAAGTATGCAATGAACAGTAGCACTGTGTTATTGCAAGCAAGCCAGGTGTTTATTGAATCATTTCGAGCTATTTTAAGTGGTGCTAGCTATGGCAATGTTTGGAAACTGAGCCAACTACGAGTTTTTCATGGCAAGATTTGAGATGGTCATTCGATGTATGACCGTTTCTTGGAGCTAACTAAGAAATTGATTAATGATACATAAATTTTCCCCACGCTTACCCTTAAGACATACATTGGAAGAAGATTTCCAGTGCAAGATGAAGACAAACATTTACACATTACTACAATTACAAAATACGTGACAAATATGGTAAATATTGTAAACATGTACAAGGTCAGCAATAAGGGTGGCTTGTTTCATCATGCACACAACCAACCTAATAAACTATGCCATTTGTCAACTTCAGACAAACATAACTCCCTGCAGAACTTACAGGGCTTTAATGTTGGAGTAATATAATGGGGTAAAAGTGTGTTAACTTGGTAATTTCACGCAATAACTTTCATTAATGCACAAATCAAAGATAGTTTTCTACCATTATACCACTGGATTTGATTTAAGGATGCGATTGTCCACAAGAACCGATAGCCAAAAAAACCTTTTGAATTTGTGAAGTTATTGCATAAATATACCAAATTGACATGTTTATCACACTATTTTACTTTACCATTAATGGTATATTAAGTTATAAATATAATTATAGCTCTGCCAATTCTCCAGGTGACATGTGAAGGTGGCAATCTCGCATAATATATTATATTTGTTGAGTTGTGTGCATGATTATAACACAACATTCTGCACAAAAGGTCCATCAGCCTATTTTACATTTTAAAGCCTAAAAGTAAAAGGTATTTTCCACGCCGACATCAGCAGGAGTCCGCAAACTCCTTAAATTCTTCCATACATAGCCGTAACGCACTTACAGACAATCACGCTGTCTCCGATTGCAACGCACTCATGACTGATGACATGTAGTAGAAATAATAGGTGGTTTTTTTCTAAATAGTTTTAAATCATGATGTACAGCATGACCATGCGGCATGCCCAGGGCGAGATTAGTGAGAAATTCATCACTCCAGAAATTATTGTCTTGTTTAATGCTGTGAACATATTTTTATCAAAACTAATTTTCATCCCTCAACATGTACGTTCTACCAAGCAGCCCCAAGCGAACATTTGTTTAACCTATTACTATTACTTATTAGAATAAATTAGACTGTCTCGCGCGCACACCATCATCATGGTGACCATGCCATTTTCAAACAAAAGGAGTAGGGCGTAGAGGATTTTGAAATTCCTTTTACTTATAAAAGAACAATATCAAACCATTTTAATTCTTACCATAAATGGCTCTGATATATATGAAATATATCGGGTAAATGCTCATATGCGGGTAGCAGCGAATAACACCTGTTTTCAAATCGTTTTCACCTTGATATCGCCGTACCTCTTCGATAAATATCTACAACAATGCAAATGGCCGCTTTGCGAGTAGTATCGAATAGTATCGGACCGTAAACGGACCTACGGGCAGAGATTTCTTCCGTGCTACATTTGCTATAGGTCGATACCCTGTCTATATTTTAATATTATTATTATTAATTTGTTTATGCTAATCATAGGTATGATGCTAATAGTGAAACTTTATAATACGTCTATGTTTAGGGCCGACAGAGAGAGGGAACAAATCTAATTTGGCTGCAAAATTTCAGATTTAAACATTTGTTTACATTTGTAAACATGAATCAATTTTAAAATAGATTCATCAAAACTAGCTCTAGTAACTATAGCCCGCGTACAGTGGCCTGCGGCAACTGTACGCGGGCTATAGTACTAGAGCTACATCAAAACGTGCATTATAAATAACAAAAAATGTAGTTGTGTACTACGTATATGTTAGAATTTATGGTACTGATGTGTGTACTTTTGTACTGTATCACTAAAATTTTTTTATCATTTTAATTGATCAACACTATTGCATTTAAATAAGGTTTTTTCTCCATGAAAAAGACTGTTCTCAGTACATGTACTTGTATTTGAATTACATGCAAAGATTTAATAAAGTGTATTCCTATGGACATGGTGTATTAGAGCATATAAATATATTTATATACTCTGGGTGTATTATACCCATAGAGTTGTATAAATATACTCATGGGGTCTAATATATAACTCTATGATTATACCCATGATTATACCCTTTGTTATACCATTATACTATAGGATACTGCGAGACACATGTGCTGTGGTAGGCTGCCAAAGCTGCGTTGTTTAAAGATGGCGGGAAAATTGTTATTAGTTGTGTTTATGTACGTTATTATCGTTCTGAAAATTCTCTACGTCTCAGCAAATAACGATTTTGCATATGTCGTTCCTAAGAATTGTAAAGATAGTACTTATTATGATATTACAAAACTCGATTGTCAAAAATGCCCTGGAAATTCAACAAATTCAAAATCGGACGGAGGTATGACAGTCAGTACAGTACCCGGTACTCCACAGCCACAGGCACTTGGAACGTCTCAATAAAAAAATTAATGGTAAATAAACACGAAATGTACCAAAGTCTTAATGTTTGTCTACTCTATTTCGCCTATAATTACCTGTAAATGCCGGTCAAATGCTCATCTGCAACACACAAGTACACCGCACGCCCGCCCTGCGGCGCACAAACAACATGAATAAGAGAGCAGGTAGGAAAGCGTGATCGCAAAATTCGCTCGACGCTCGCTTCATTTCACACAATCACAGAACGAAAGCACATCCAACAGCTCTCATCTTGGTATCTATGTGTAGGTACATAAATGTTCACTTGTTCAAATTATAACTCTTGCCTTCGTTCTTACCTACTCCCGCCAGAGATATCTCGTGAAATCCTGCAGGAAATGTTCTTTCCGTGAAAATGTAAAGGACGTATCATTCGAAAATCCCTAACGGCGCTACTTTCGATCGATCGCTGTAGTCGTGTGTGTGTGACGTCATGCCCGCGCGCATTGTGCTTGGCTTGGTGGGCCTCGAAACGGAGCTCGAAAGCCGGCAGCAGCTCATCCCGGAATGCAATGCGCCCCATTACTCGTGTATAAACAGAAATCTCGTCCTCTTTACATTTTCACGGAGAGAACATTTCCTGCATGATTTCACGAGATGTCTCCGGCGGGAGTAGGTAAGAACAAAGGCAAGAGGTATAATTTGAACAAGTGACATTTATGTACACATAGATACCAAGATGGGAGCTGTTGGATGTGTTTTCGTTCTGTTATCGTGTGAAATGAAGCGAGCGTCGAGCGAATTTTGCGATCACGCTTTCCTACCTGCTCTCTTATTCGTGTTGTTTGTGCGCCGCAGGGAGGGCGTGCGGTGTACTTGTGTGTTGCAGATGAGCATTTGACCGGCATTTGCAGGTGATTATAGGCGAAATAGAGTAGAGAAACATTAAGACTTTGGTACATTTCGTGTTTATTTACCATTAATTTTTTTTATTGAGACGTTCCAAGTGCCTGTGGCTATAATGGTGCATAATAATAATGGTGCATGGTAATAATAACAGTGATTGGTAATAATAAAAGTAAGGTAATAATAATGGTGCATGGTAATAATAACAGTGATTGGTAATAATAAAAGTAAGGTAATAATAATGGTGCATGC
>NW_014577089.1:734726-736100 GCF_000485595.1 Priapulus caudatus | reverse complement strand
CCTTCGAGCCTCCGTTTCGAGGCCCGCCAAGCCAAGCATAATGCGTGCGGGCATGACGTCACACACACACGACTACAGTGATCGATCGAAAGTAGCGCCGTTAAGGATTTTCGGATGATTTGTCCTCTTTACATCCTCTTTACATTTTATAATAATTATAATAATATAGTAATTATAATACATGACATTATACTCATTTACAGGTTTTTCATGTGAATGTAAGACAGAATTTATAACAGTAAAAGACTATGGAGGAGAAGATGTTCAATGTACAGGTTGTTCCGAAGACGAGGTAAATATGTTATAGTAAATTACTTGAGTCGGTTAGTAGTATTATAATGTACATGATCCTACGGATGCATTATTTTGGTTATAAACATTTCTATATGCTATAAAATAGTAATGGGGATTCAGATGATGTTTATTGCAGTTGTTGTCAAATTGGATTGTAATGTTGTCATGATTCTTGTACGTGTATTGTAACTGTTGTGTGTGTATGTGTGTGCGTGGGAGTGTGCTTGTGTGCGTGCATGAGCACAAACGTAAGGTATGTTTCCAATAAAGCTAGCTAAAAGTGTATTTGTAGTATTTAAAAATATTTTTTAAGGGTATCTTCTTCATACAATTACTCTTCAGGTTCCTACACAGGACAAATGGCACTGCATCGGACATCGTCAGACCGGTAGTGGATGTCCATCAGAGACAATTACAGGTTTAATATGATATTTGTTATAAAAAAGGAAACTAAACAGTTTAATGCTCAGTTTGATGGCTATATATGTCTACTATTATGGCATTTATATGTATGACAATAATTATTCCTCAGTTTATTGCAACACCCACGTAGTGGCCCCATACCAGTACCAATTTTGTGATTGATAGGGCCAAAGAATTTCTATTGTTGTGGACGTCACACATTTAAGCTCATTCGTTGTTTTTTTTGCATTTTGTGAATTTTAATAATGTTTTATAATTACTTAGTTGACCGCAGCCAAAGTGGTAGGCTGGAGATAAACCAAAGCTGCGTGACTTGTGAGGGTGATACCTATCCTGATGCAGCTGGAGTCGCATGTATTAGATGTCATCAATCCTACGTCAATGTCACTGGCAGCTGCACATGTTTGCCTCCTAACCAAGAGGTAATTGCAGGGCTCGAATTTCACCACTGCGCTGGGGCCAAAACAAAATATATGTGTGGTTACCGTTTCATGCCGAAAAAAAATAGGGTAGGTAGGTAGGGAAAACATTTTATTTTATTGAAACATTTTATTTACGAACCATGTCCGAAGGATGTGCGTTGTGCCTTTTGAAGCAGGGTCCAATTCATATATTTTTTTTTTATTTTTTTTTTACTTTAAAGAAAATTGACCATAA
>NW_014577089.1:732178-734716 GCF_000485595.1 Priapulus caudatus | reverse complement strand
TAGGGTCGCTGGGAATAAATAGGGTCGGTCGGGAAATGGTAACCACACCTATATTTTGTTTTGGCCTGATGACAGTGCCATGGTTGCTATCTTTACTTGACATGGTGCCCCTAAATTGACTGATAAACTTCTGTGGCAACCCTACCTGCCCCCCATGCCCTTCATATGTACTTCTTGTGTTCCTCTTTGTTCCACGCAAAAAGTGCTAGTAAAAAGAAGTAAGAGGCCTAGGTAACCATGGTTTTCTTAGTGTACTGCCAAATATTTGTGGTACCCTAAAATCACATATTTAATTAAAGGTAAAACTCGCCATGTCCTAAAACCATCCCTTTAACTTAAATGAGTGACTTGCATGTGGCTGTTCGGCTTGTATTAACATGTAACATGTTGTGCAAATGTTACTCTTATTATTGCTCTTATGTGCTTAACATTTTAATTGCATTTGACTTCTTCTTTTTTTAAACAAGGGAGTTCATCATAATAAATCGAGATGAAGTGCATAGAGCCAACATTTAGTTTGTGCATACCGCCAACTTTTTACTTTGTTTTCTTTTTTAATTTTATTGCATGGCACTTGATTCTTTAGTAGAGTGGTATATCTTTTGTTAGTGTGCTGCCCCAAAGAACTAGAGTAAAAATAAATAGAAGTAGTGTGTAGGACAATAGCTTGTAAGTAGAATGTAGAAGTGGTGTAGTGTGTGCAGAACACTGATATAAATTATACATACTATTTCAGTAGTTTGAAACTGTAAACAACCGATTTATTTGACTGCAGATTTTAATTGGACATTTCTTAGTAACCAGCAGTGATATTGGACAAACTAATACGCGTTTGGCTATAAGGTAATGTAATTATTAACTACACAAGGTGCCAGTTACTCTAGCATTCGTCAACATTGCATAATCAATGGACTTATTATTCCTTTAAGGTAAATGGTATGTGTTTCCATGCAAATGATCCGATCCTTGTAGACCATCCCAAGCTCTATGAACTATCTTACCAGGTAGGTGTAAACTGTATATCTGTTCAGTGTTTCCCCTGGCCAAAGTGGTCTGTGAGGTGGTAAATGTTTTTTATGATGTGTTTGCGCGTTTCGAGGTCCGAGCAAAGTGAGCAGCGCAGGTGCTCATCAAGCTAGTGGGGTCCGGGGGCATGCTCCCCCGGGAAATTTGTGAAAAAATTGTGCAATTTGGTGCATTCTAAGCTATTCTGAACACATTGTATGAGAGTCGAGACTCTTGAATCTCTTTTCAAGTTGTCAAAAGTTTCGTCAGCGAGGCGGTGTTTTGGACAAATTTCTGTGTGGTGGCTGAGAATTTGAGCGAGGCGGCCCGCCTCGCTCGTGTCAATGCAGGGGAAACACTGCTGTTGTTACTTACACAATCGTTATTTGTTATTTTAGACATTTACTTAAAACTCGTTTATTGGCGATGAGACGAATCCCGCTAACTCTACTTGAATAGTCGAGCCGTCTTGAGTGGCCATTTATGCAATAATCATGCCTTCCAAGCCATATGTCTATTACAGAATGACATATGACTGCTAGGCAGTTATTTCCTGTAAATAAGTTGCAGTGAGGTGACATACCAATGACACCATGATGAGTGTAGGTATGTGTATAAATGTTAAACATAATATCTCTGTCAGGGTGCAAAATTAACGCAAGTCCGGATTCAAATATACTCCCTGATTTACTGTCGGATTCCCTGATTTAACATATGCAGGAGTTTGTGTGACTCCCTGAAAATCCTGCTATACGAACTAGTTCGTTCCAGAGCACGGCCTCACGGAATTACCGTATTTTTTCAGCAAATGTCCAAAGAAAATTTGGCAGACTTGCAACCGCATGAATCTTCAAAATAAGCACATGCTTATTGCTAATAGCACCGCCCCGGCCGAATTTGTGAAAACATTGCTGCAATTGGTGGCATTCTAAGGCTAATTTCGAACCACATCTGTGAATCAGAGTCGAGACTCTTGAATCTCTTTTTCCAAGTTGCTCAACAAAAGTTATCGTCCAGCACAGCGCGCTACGTTTTTGGACAACATTTTCTCGTGCTGGGCGGCATGACGAATTGAGCGAGCGGCCCGCCATCGCTCAGGTGTCCATGGCAGGGGAAAACATGCTGTTGCTTACTACACAATCCGTATATTTGTTACATTCTATTAAGCGACATTTAGCTTAAACGCATCGTTATTGGCGATGAGACGAATCCGCCAGCTAACTCATACTTGACATAGTCGAGCCGCTCTTGAGTGGCCATGTTATGCAACTAATCCATGTGCCTTCCAAGCCTGATATGTCTATTACAGAATGACAATATGACTCGCGTAGGACAGTTATTTCCTGTAAATAAGCTTGGCACGTGTCAGGCGTGACCATACTCAAGTGACACCGATCGATGAGGTGTAGTATGTGCTGATAAATTTAATACATAATCACTCCTGCATCAGCGGTGGCAAAATTAACAAGGGCAAGCATCCCGGATTCCAAAGTATACTCCCTGCATTTTACTGTCCGGCTTCCCTCGATTTAC
>NW_014577089.1:730289-732153 GCF_000485595.1 Priapulus caudatus | reverse complement strand
CTCCTCATTTTGCCTAGCGGCACTCTCTCTTTCTTGAGGGCAACGGACTCCCCTTGTTTCAAAAGTTCATTTCTACGCCTGTCTGTTGTCGACAAGAATTTAACATATACAGGAGTTCGTGTGACTCCCTGAAAATCCTGCTATACGAACTAGTCCGTTCCAGAGCACGGCCTCACGGAATTACCGTATTTTTTCAGCAAATGTCCAAAGAAAATTTGGCAGACTTGCAACCGCATGAATCTTCAAAATAAGCACATGCTTATTGCTAATAGCACCGCATTATTGTTAATATCTTTAGTTTAGAACTTCAGACTGCGGACTTCCTCATTTTGCTGCGGACTCTCTCTTTTTGAGGGCAACGGACTCCCTTGTTCAAAAGTTCATTTCTACCCCTGTCTGTTGTGACAAGAATTTTGTGTTTTGCTTGTCTTGCCACGAAAACTATAATTCTGTTAAATTGAGTAGCGGTTCACACAAACCATTGTGTTTTAGAATAAAGCCGTGGATTCAAGATTCATGAGGACCGAATACAGAGGTGCCACTGCAATGTGCAGGGTAGGTAAATATTCAGAATCAATGTACACCAGCACATGCGCATATGCATTGAACATATACAGATATAGATATATAAAACCCAAGTTTTCAAGAGGCCAAGTGCTGTACCAGTACAGTACAATATGTATGAGTAATGCTAAATACATTAATATTTGTCGGGGTCGAGTTTTAGCGCTAAACGAGAGCTTTGGTGTGCAGACGACCTCCACGAAAAAACTTTCTGTTTTGGAGCTTTTCGGTTTTCAGAATTGCGGATAAGAGATCGTGTACTGTAGTATTATTAAATATTTGGAAGGGATCTCTCATCTCTGGGTATATTGCATTGTATATTGTTGGTTATTATTTATTCATGTTTTGATATATTTCAGATATTCAGGAACATCACTGCCTGCCAAGTTCTTGGTAACTTGTGTGCACTCACAATGTATACCTATGCTTCTAAAAAATTGAACCTTCCTTGCGCTGAGTTTCGAAGTATTTCTGGGGAGAAGTAAGTGTAGGCACAATGCAGTGATAGTGATGGCTTATTTCCATTGAAATTGCTATCTGATAGTTTGATTATCGTGTACGTACATCTCATATAAATTAAAAAATACTTTCTAAATTATTGATTTTGTATCAGATATTAACTGTACAAACATCTATATAAAATTGATATAAGAAATATTGCAGGTGTGATATTCTTGTAACATAGCTATGTGTCCGTTTTGAATGCCTATCTGTATTACAGAGCAGCGTCGGACTCTATGCCCTGGCTCTATTATTATGAAAGTAGTGGTGAGATCCTTAATTCAAACACGATACAGACAGAATTCTCATTCCGTTCCACCAGTGAGGTTTGTATAAGATGTATTTAATATTAAATTAAGAAATATGTAATTATTATTAGCTCATCTGACGAAGTCAGATGCAGCTTGTAGAATCGCATGAGCGTCCGTCCGTCCGTGCGTCCGTGTGTCCGTCAACAGTTGGGCACAAATCTTAACCGCTCGACGTACGGTCACGATATTCGGGGGGATCGTGAAAAGGACTGGATGACCAATTTGGGGGGTCAAGGGTCAAAGGTCAATTTGTGTCAACGGAGGGGGGAATATTTCCCCCTTATATACCCTTATCCCCGTTAAGGTATAGGAGGAAATACGGAATTGCGGCACAAATCTGAACGGCTCGACCTATGCTCTTAATATTTGGTGTATAGTGTGATGGGCAGGAAATTACCAGTGCGAAATTGGAGGTCACAGGTCAAAGGGCAGTGGGGGAAAGGTCAGATATCAGACACTTTCTGAGGACATGGCCTAACGGACAGAGT
>NW_014577089.1:726393-729667 GCF_000485595.1 Priapulus caudatus | reverse complement strand
CTGCAGAGCCCGATGGTTGACTGTCAGTCGAAATGTGTTGATCCTCCCCGACATTGAAGAAATCTGTACGTAACGTTGTACGTGTGCCTGCCTTACCTCTGCCCGCCATCTTCGTCAAAAGTTTGGACGTCGCACGGCGAAATCGGAATGTACATTTCAATCGATGACGTAACTGATACAGTAGCGCGCCGCGTGGGTGTTATTTGTTTATAAACAATTTAGTCTGACTGACTCTCTCCCTCTCTCTCCTCTCGCCCGCTCTTTCTCGCTCTCTCTCTTTCTCTATCTCGCCCCCTTCTCTCTCTTCCTCTCTCTCGCTCTCTCTCTCTGCAATAAAAAAAATGTTTGCTGAAATGATGTGTATGCAACTGCGTATATGCATATCTGCGCCTAACAAAGTTGTCACTACGCACGACTGAAATGTTACGTTTATAACTGTAGCACCAGACCTCAGATGAGCCCAGACGCTCTGCGGCTCTTGGTATATATGTGTTTACTTGATTTTGATTAGACCAGTTCTGGTTTTCCAGTCGTTAACCAATAATTTTTAATTCAATTTAGAATTCAGAACTGAGATTCAAGATAGCCAGGTATACATTGGAAGGAGCATTCTTAGGAATGCAAGATTTGACAGGGAGCATGTTGCAGCTGTGCAAGGGCTCAGATAAAGAACTGAATGCTGCATTTGTGTTTGGAACCAAGTATCATAAGCAGGTATGGCTAGCATTGTGCTGTATAAGTTTTACTCTATACCTGTTACTGTACCTCACTACCCTAGATACAGATTGTGTAGCAATACATATAATAACATAACTTAACCTTACTACATAGACATAACTGATACTGCTAGGTAAATAAATTGAGGTATGTTCACTGTCTATTAGAAACTTCCATTGTTTACATATCTGTTATCCTTGTACTTATCATCTACTGCCTGGTATAATCAACTGGGCAGTTGTATGAGTCCTCTACTGAGATAGTATGTCTGATATCTTTAGTTCATTTTCCAAGAAACATGCGATATATCTATATGTGTTTAATGTCTGTACCTGCCTGTAAGTCTTTCTTCACCAGCAGTGTAGCAACGGCATAAGCCAAAAACCTAGTAACTTCTGTCTTTCACTTCCATAATATTTAAAGTTCCTAACTGCTGCGTATTGTACATCTGCCCACACCTAAAAAAACGATATGGCGGTACTTCGCTTTAGCGATAACTCCCCTTCAATGTGATAATTTGAAAGATGATGGCCGAGAAGAACTGGCAGCCAGTAGAGGCGTTCACAAAGGAATCGCGGCGCGGCGATGATGACCAACCCATAAGTATATCCATCACTACTCACGGAACTGTCGATTCTCGAGTCATAACAACTTATACTGGTGAAATCTTAACTGATGTCGCCTCGCTCCCTGTATCGTCTTTCTGAGCATCCGTCATTGCAAACTCTTCACCTTGACTATACGGTCCCAATAACACAATGGTAATCAGATATCTATTCATGTCTCATTCTTCATACATATATCACTATTAATACATAGTATAGATTCGTGCATAACTTATGACCACACATTATTATGAGATTACTTAAATTATATGTGATAGAATCTGGAGTAAAAAAATGTATTCTAAAAAAATACTTCTTTTTATACAATGCGTGACAAAATATAACTAAAAATAACACGTCACACTCCTGCGGCATGAGTAGTGATATCACATGTGGCCCTATGTTATACTCCACTATATATACGTAATATATACTATATATGTATTAGTTAAAGCTACCAATAATAGCGTATAACAAGCTTGCATAAATGTTTAAAAGCTCCCAAACCACCATAAATGAAAATTCACATCTCTTCGAATCTCTCTATTTACATTCCACCATCACTTCTATTGGCTTCAGCTGAATAGGAGCTGAATTATTAGTATTAAATATTATTATGAGATACCTAATGATACTGTTCGATACAATCATGCAGTAACAAAATATTGCTATTTAAAATAAAAATACTATATATCATTGCACAAAAATAAAATGAAAATAATTAATAATTAACATAAACAAATCAAGTCTGGTTTCAAAAAACCCTGCAATGTATAGTTTCTAACGTCTACCTATTCATTCTCCATACGTCTGTGCTTCACTTCCCGTATGGATATGTTGCTTAGAGCAATCTCGTGTCACACCTACCGATCGTAACTCTAAATTTTGTTCGTGGTAGACCATAAAATATTTGTCGTGGCCGCTCCTTAGATCTTTCCTAACATGCCCCTAACATGTAATTCGAGTGCGATCACAAGGCTACGACACATTAAAGATGGTTTGAGCGATGGACCGCGACGACGGAAAAAAAAGAGCAGGTCGTAGGTGTGTTCCAAGTCAGTTCGTGCGACAGTCTCGATCGAGTTGTCGGCCATGGTGCCGGGGGGCTGTTTTTCAACGGTGAACAGGGTTCTTTACTCGTCGTCGGGTGCACGTGCTACACATATAGCGCAAACTAGCGTGCAACAACAGTCCCGTGGGTCACTCGTGGGACGCTCGCACTCTCTCTCTCTCTCTCTGCGTCCATCTCCCCTGACTCATATAAAGGCCTCCGGTCCTGTTTGCCTGCCAATTTGCTGCTAGAGATTTTTACAGTGAAACATCGAAGTTCTGCCCGAATCTTTTGACATTTTGTTCACTTTTATCTTATTCAACTTTTTGCTAATTTAATGCCAACGTCAGTATCAGGATGCCCTCCCAAGAAGAAAACCTAACAATGAGACAAGGTGTAAAAGTTGGCGCATGTGCACCAGACAGAGATGACGACTCGGTGACCTGCCGATTCGTACCCTGAGACATTGAGCCTTACTGCGTCCCAGGCACACGGTGAAGGAGGAAGCTGCAGGCAACTGTGTGCCGCTGTTCCCCGCCAAAGAGAGCGAAGAAGGCTGGCGGGCTGCATGGCAAAGGCAAAGGCAAGACAAAGAGGCAAGACCTCCCGACCGACTACTGCGCGCACTGGTCATCAACATCGCCCGCTCACAACGACATGCTCCGGAGACTGCAGGAGTTGAAGATCGGTGCCTTGGTGGAAGATAACGAATCATCTAACAACCAGGCGAACTGCAAATTCCCTGTGGCCATATACGCGCATGCAGGGTGATTGGCCAGCTTCGCCTGTCTCTCTCTCTCCCCTGCCTCTCATCCTCTCCTTCCTCTCCCTCTCGTAGATCAGTCCTCTCGATCCGTCTCTTCTCTCTCTCTCTCTCTTCTTTCTCTCTTGCTATTTGCGC
>NW_014577089.1:718990-726383 GCF_000485595.1 Priapulus caudatus | reverse complement strand
GTACCTGCCTGTAAGTCTTTCTTCACCAGCAGTGTAGCAACGGCATAAGCCAAAAACCTAGTAACTTCTGTCTTTTTCTATTTGTGTCTAATGCCAACTACTATCGTCAGTGTACCGTGAGCAGCCGATACCTATGGGACAAGCAGAGGTTGGAGCTGTGGGATGTCTTCTACTTTCCACAAAAATGTACTTTATCCTGTACCATTTACTTGTTGTCAACTATACAAAAGATGGAGAATATGTCAATCGAGGTGAGGATACCATGGCAATTAATAGGACTTGATACTGATAGCTAACAGTAAAACATTTTCCGTTGGTACAAATGTGGATTGCATGCAATTTTCTCAGTTGTTGTTCCTTTGCAGATGGTGGGAAGTGGCAGTTAACAACAAGGTTGTTTCTGATAGACAACGTTCTAGCAAGGAAGGATGGTGCTATTGACAGCTCAATGTCAGACTACCTTAGATATGCTCGGCACTTGGAACTCAGGCAAGTTACAATACCAATATAGTCTATTAGTTCTTGTATTTATTGTCACTTCCATAATATTTAATAAATATCGCTCTCTCTCTCTCTCTCTCTCTCTCCTCTCTCTCTCTCTCTCTCTCATCTCTCTCTCTCTCCTCTCTCTCTCTCTCTCGCCCTCTCTCTATTCTTTCTTTCTATTTTCTGTGCTCTCTATCTCTCTCACTCAAAGCGATTTGCCAAAAACGTTTGGTTAATAATATTGGATACACAAAACATATTGTGAGCAAACGTTTTATTGTAGAATTAAACTCAAGGATAATACTGGAACTGGGAGAATCAACCAACCATATTTCAAAGTGGTCTATGAGGATATACCAAAACAATCGTACAATAATGATCTTCAAGTTCCTGTAAGTAGGCATATGTTTTATCTGTTTTAAAATGTTACATTTTGCTAGACAGAGGCTATAAATAGTACCGTGTTAAAATTATTGTACATTTTATGTGTAGTAAGTTTATACAAATTCTTTTAATTTGTAATTCCAGACATCTTTTTCCGTCACCTATTCCATGACACGTAATAAATACAATGGAGATATTGAGGTATGCCTATATGCATTGTTCTGTATTCTCACGTATTTTAATAGAAGTGACTACTTGCCTGTTGTGGTGTGATGTGTATTAGGTGATAATGACTAACATTTAGTAACAGTGATATTGTCACTTAGTTATAGTGTGGTAACAGTCAGATATTACAGTAATTGCTACTACTACATATTTTATTAAATTAGTCAGCAAGTGAATTAATAAATGGTTTTGTGTATGAATGGTGAAGGCAGCTCTAGTTATCCTGGCAGGAGCTGGAGGTGTCTACGGCATCGTAAAGACATGGGGTTGGTCAAAACGTGCTGGACGAATTGCTATCGACTTTCTGGTAAAGATCTTCTCTCAAGCTATTTTGATTAATTTCTGTCAATCTTATTTTCAGTAATATATCTCGATATTGCTTTTTTCGTCGGTGTCTAAATTAAAGCATTATAATTATATATTGTATTAAAGAATCATTAGAAAGTATTTAAGTATTCTCGTGTTGGTTTTGATGAAACAATGTTGTATTAGTAAGTACATTAAAAAAATTTAATTTTAGACCCTTGTTAAGATGGTGCTATTCGCCTGTGGACCAGTCGGAGATATGTTCTTTTTGGTGATGTTTGGTGCAGCATTCTGGGATCTCATTGTTTTTAAGGTAACTAGGTACACATTTGTGACATGGTGTTCTCCCAACCTCTCTATGATTACTGAATCTAGTATTTTTTCTTATTTTAATAATATGTAGGATTGTAAAATAAAATCGATTCTAGAAAAATTCTATGCTAAAGCGTGGTGTTTTAATACAAGCTATCGGAGTTGACCTCGTGTCTTTTAGCCTTCTGATGTCTAATACAATGTCTTTCGTATACTGGGGACATGCATCAAATGACAAGGACAATGTAATTTTATTGCTCCGCTGTTGCAGAACCAGGACAAGGTGATATTCCTCATGCGTAATGCCGATGAAGAGATGAACTTCGTTATATATGTCTCGTGTGCATTTGCCCTCAAGGTAACCCAAGCAACCGACCGCATTTTACAATACAGTAATCAAGCATATAGTACAATTAATTATGGAATGCAGATTATTTTCACTCCACCTGTGGAGATATTTTAGGGGTATGGCCAGATTTAATAACAACAGCTACAGTATATATATTTCTATGATGCATATATGTATGTATATATACCAAATGTACGTATATGTTTTTTCTTCTATTTTATAGTGCTTGGATGTGTTACATATGTTGGTGAATCAGGTAACAATTGACATCTTCCTCATCGACTGGGAAAAGCCCCGTGGCAAGGTCAGCATTCCCAGATCTAATAACTCTGAGGAACAAACCAAGACGGCACCTGTCAGCATTTGGCGCACGTATTTCGTAGCTAATGAATGGAACGAGCTGCAGACGGTCCGCAAGACGAATCCCGTCTTTCAGATAATTTCAGCAGTATTCTTTTTAAAGGTAAATAATGCAGTGAGAGAGAATGGGGGCAGAGAGTATGAGAGGGAATGTGGGGGGGGGGGAGTATGAGAGATAGAGAGAGCTAGAAAAAAAGAGAAATAGATGGAGATTGAGAGGGAGTGAGTGCAAAAGAGTGTGCGCATCATAGCGGGAGTATAAAATCGAATCTAGTTGCAAAACATTCAATAAAAGAATTTCCCATTTCCATGGAAGTTAAGTCGAAACTGGCATCAAAGTATACAACAACTTGTCCCTCACTACATTTATTATTTGTTATACATAAAATCACATTAAAACTATAAAGGTTATCATACTACCTGTTGTCTTTCATACTTTTAGGTGATTGGATTTGAGAACTTGGCTACTGTTGATCCAAACAGCAATTTCCAAAAGGAAGAGGGTGCCTATGACTGTCCTGATAGTCGCATGGCACGATTGGCTATTGCTGTTTCAGTTTACATGGTTATTGCTCTTGTGCAGGTAATATTATTATATGAAAGCATTGAGCATCTAACTTTCTTCTTTAATCCTGTAAATAAATAAATATACGTGCATGCGTATTTGCATGTAATTATATTCATGTGTGTGTTTTCAATAGGTTGTGACGTATTCACAGGTTTAATTTTCCTTTTCAGTGGGTGTTCTTCATGTTCGTGTATGAGCGATTTATTGAGGACAAGGTCCGTCAGTTTGTCGATCTTTGCTCTGTCAGCAATGTACGTATGTTGATGGCTTTAACACAAGTTCTCTTGACATGAATTATCATTTTAACGTTTTCGCTCTATCACACATTATTATTATATGTGATGTTTAGCAGATTTTTTATGGAGTCTCCCTCTGACATCAACTTCAGGAGTCTGCCAATTAATTCTGTACCACATGGCTCCGGACTAGTGTTTATTTTGACTCTGATGAGGGTATTGATGTGTCAACTCAAATATGCTGCAGGTGAGTGTGTTCATCATGCAGTATGAGCAATGGGGTTATTACATCCACGGCCGCTCTGTCAACGGCGTGGCCGATACCGACATGTGGGAAACGTACCAACAACTAAAACGGGAAGAGGTGAGTATACGCGCGCTCAGACTACTACCATGGAAATACGTGAGGAGAAAGGAAAACATAATTCATGTGTCACGTTTAGTAAATTACTAAACGTGACACATGAATATATTGTCTATGTACAAAAACACGCTTCCTATCATATTACTAATATGATAGGAAGCGTGTTTTTGTACATAGACAATATATAATTGGCATTCCAAACCTATTTAGATTTCTGTACATGTTTTATGTGGAGACTGTTACATTGTAATGGAAATGTGATGGGTGTGTGGGCAAACATTTTCCGGTTAGCTAGATTGCTGTTTGCTGCCATGATGACAAAAATGTTGTTGGGTTATTTCAGCAAAGCCTGAGACAAAGCAGGGGTCTGTTGCCAAACACAGATCAACAGACGTTCCAGATGGCCATATCGAAAAAACTCAGAGCCCACTATGATCGAGTGTTCTCGCCATTAACATCTGTAAGTGTCTTAACTAGGTTATTGTAATAGCTGCATTAACTAAGCGCCCCCCCCCTCTGCTTCAGATCACCCAAATGTCCTTAGAGTAAGCATTTGCAAACAGCCAGTCTCCTTATGGTGACTGTCTTACCTGTATCAGAAATTAAATGTAATAATCTCTCATGCATGTGTTGTGTTAACCTGCAGTGTTTACACACAGAATCAACCTACTCAGATGACTAGTGGACCTAGTGCAGGTCCATCTAGAGCCATAGATGACATGCGGGCTGATCAGGGCATCCAGGCCTATCTTACCATCAACAAGTTTCTCTCTGGTTACATAGACCATGTAAGAAGGCTATCCCATCTCATTTTAGTTATCCTGGTCAGTTTCTCAGCATTATATGTTAATTACTGGGTTTTAAGATAATTGCAAAGAAAAAGAATGCCTCTGTGCGCGCAGTTTGAAATTCGACGTATCTTGCTGGAATTTACGGAATACATTTCACCAATATTGGGTTGGTTTATAAACCAAATTTAACATATATTCGCATTGATCGTGTGTATCATCATTACATTTGCAGTCTCTCCGTGACATTGATTATGTCGTCAAGGATAAATTGTTACTGGAGAATGTGCTGGATGTGGAACTGTATGACACGTTTGATACTGGTGTGTTTTTCACAGGTAAGCGTGTTCTGTTAAGGCTAGAATTCTGTAAATGTAGATGCTATTAATATAGATGCTAATTTAGATGAGCTGTATCTATGAAATATCATCCATGGACTGACGAAACAATCGGGCGAAGAAATGTGAATATGACATCGGGTAAAAATCAGTTGGTTCCATGTTAGAAGGGTGCTTTAAGTGTGGCAATGTAATTTCTTAACAATGCAATGTTTAAAATCATGTTCCTTATATTAGGAATAACAAGAGCTAATAAATACCTATAGTGTACAACGGAAAAACGTGAAAATAGTGAGTGCTATTTCACGGCAATATTATTCTACTTTGCCTGCGAGTCTAGAATAATTTTATGGAATTGCATTAAGCAGAATTCTTTGCTCTCTATAACAAGACCAACCGCTTGTCAATACGATACTCCTAGGCTGAGATATTGGCTCGTAAACTTCTCCTCCCACAGGCCTCACGGCGCCTCGCAACCACAATATTCACTATCCTTCTCGCCTTTTGCGGGTTAGGAAAGTCGCTTCGTGAGAGTTCGTTTTTTTCCGCGATAACTTTATGAATGAACGGCGTTTCGTTATCATCGGTGACTTTCGGGGCATCGCCTATGCCCTTATTTCCCATTATCTTTCCTAGCACGGCTAATGCCCGTCATGATGAAGCCGGCAATGTTTTCTAAATTAAGTCTCTAGAACGCAGCTCAGTTACTATATGGTGTAGTAAGACTAAGAGTACCAAATTTTGGAATGTGACATCAATTATCAGCGCTCCAAGCGGCGACGGAAAACGATAGCCAGACCCGCAAAAGGTGAGAAGGATAGTGAATACTGTGAATGCGAGGCGGCGTGAGGCCTGTGGGAGGGCATGATTACACTCCAATATCTCGGCCTAGGAGTATCGTAGAGACAAGCTGTTGGTCTTATTTTAGAGAGCAAAGAATGCCGCTTAACGCAATACCATGAACTTAATCTAGAACCGCATACAAAGTAGAATAATATTGCCGTGAAATAGCACTATTTTCCCGTTGTACACTCTAGGTATTTATTAGCTCTTGGTCATTTTTACTGCCATAAGGTGAATGACGATACAATCACTGCATGTATCTGTGTATACATGTAAAAATCTGTATAATCTTTAACCGTTTCAGATAGCGGCCATTCATTTGACAAGGTTCTGCTCTATGGCAATGAACTGAAACTGCTTGTGTTTGACGTGATGTTGTTCACCATTGTGGATTTGGCTGCCCATGACTTTTTACTGGCAGGCATCATATGTTATTTTGTTACACAGGTATGTAGCTGCAATGATCTTCTAATATTGTATGTTCATGAAAAAAAGATTGCTACTTTCAAATCATTGTGATACATGTTGTGATACAGTCACAATTACCTAGATATAGGGTAGTCTTTGAATGGCAACTGAATTAACTATTGGCAATGCTTGTTTTATTTATTACAGGGCATTGTCATATTCCGAAACAGCGGGGGGAAAAAGAATCTTGCAAGGAAGACATTAGTAGATGAGAGGTTCCTGATTTAATCATGCACCATCTACTGAATATCATTACTACATTCCGTCCATTTCATTACATCTTGCATCTTTAAGAGTCCATGTTGTGTTTTATTTACATTGTGATTCACGTATGAATCTTGTTCTATTGTTAGTGAATGGATATTGCACTTACACTGATCCGTCAGTGATCGCACTGGCAGTGATTTGCTGTAAAGAATATCTTTAATGTTGTCTGTATATCTGCTGCAAATTATGCAATGCTTGGCATGCAAAATAGTGTGAATCAGTTATAAACGGGTCTATACTAGCTTTTTGTGTGTGCATTTTGTAACAAATGCTATTTATTTTAGTTTACATGTAATCAGATAGTTTCCTTAGTAAGTAGTATAGATCTACGTGATGAGTTGTCCATTGAATGGTAGTTTCCCATTTTTTATACGCAAGGAATGCATTTTTCCTAAAGTGCACTTAGCAGGAGAGAGGTACATATGAGCAGGAAGTTTCGCAAAGTAACTATTGCAGTAAAACTAACGAATTATTCCTTTTTAGCTCACCTTGACATCGTCAAGATGAGCTATTGCCATGGATCGTCGTACGTCCGTCCTTCCGTCAACATTTGGCTACGGTCAACGATAACTCAGGAACCGTTTGACCCACATGTTTGAAATTGGGTTTATATTATAGATATAGTATATAGTATATATATATAGATATATATATATGGGAGAACTTCCCCATTATATACTTAATTAATTATGTGTAATTTTTTATGGTGCAAAATCAAATCATTAAATGTTGAGATGTGGGCGAATGTGATGGCGATTACCACCTAAGATGATCGCCATTTAACGTTTTTCATAATTTCAGATTTAGGCAGTATGTCCGCCTTCTGAAAAAGCGGCAAGCCTCCCAATGCTGTAACGATGTAAAGATATTGGAATAGAAGGACTTACGCTTATCTCCACGTAGCTGCTATCACCTACACACAACGTGACAATTGGTGTTTCCCTTGCCATAACACAACTTTTGTTTCAAAAAGAAGTTAAGTTGAGACTTGTATTGGAAGTGTTTACTTCGTATGAGTTTTTTCTAGGCGAAAGAGGGTAGCACCACGGGTTCAGTGCCACTTCTGTAATATCGCCCAATAATAATTATAAACCACAAA
>NW_014577089.1:712414-718701 GCF_000485595.1 Priapulus caudatus | reverse complement strand
TATATATATATATATATATATATATATATATATACTCTTCGTTTCTATAATGTACGTCGATGGTTGCTCAATTAAAACTGACTTCTTCTCACTCACTCATTTGTGGTGAGCTACAGTGGACACTTTCATTTGTGCCATATCGTGGCACATTTACTGAACTATTTTGGTTCTATGTGGTTGTGTATACATACATACATTACAGCTATGCGGATCTTGACATGTCATTAGACGTTATAGACTAATGTAGGGTTTGGTTGGTAATACCAGGAGCAAATTTGTCATAATTAACCCCTGGTAATACGAGGTATCATTTGTCTAATAAAATTGGCAATTGTATATTTTTATACGAATTGGTAAATTTAGACCATTGTGTTAAACGAACAATAAAATCATATTATAATAAAGTTTTATTATGTGAAGTAAAAAATAATATTGTTTTACCTATAAATGTTAATTCACACAAGTGTACTCATATGACACCATGAACATATATCTACACAATACACAAATGCATACACATGTTTATGACAATGCCAATAGTGTAGTAATAAAATACTGCTGTTTTGGCATTTACCTGCCACTTCACCTGAGCATGTTTCTATCAAGGTTTAAAAGGCTTTCGAATACAGACTGGCTTCAACTTTTCTGGACAAATTCCACACTAGCCTACAATTTATTGCATGTGTATTTAACAAACTGATCCCACGCACTTGCTATATCGTTAAATTGTCTAATCAAATATCTGACACTTTTAAATCTAGTGTTACACATGATTAGTATGCTACGCTACTGTTTTTACAGTGTTAACACTAGGCACCTAACTACTACCATCTTGTTGGAGTAACAAAATGTTTTTTCTCACAATACATATAACATGTAAAATCTCTTCCTGGTTCTGATCTTTAATTTCCTATATCTGTTTTGATAACTCATAATATTGATTCGAATACAGACTGGCTTCAACTTTTCTGGACAAATTCCACAGACTGGCCTACAATTTTGCACTGTGTATTTAACAAACTGATCCCAGCATTGCTATATTAAAATTGTCTAATCAAATATCTGACACTTTTAAAATCTAGTGTTACACATGATTAGTAATGTACTCACGTTTTTACACAGTGTAAACACTACACTACTACATCTTGTTGGAGAACAAAAATGTTTTTTCTCACAATACATATAACATGTAAAATCTCTTCCTGGTTCTGATCTTTAATTTCTATGTCTTTGATAACTTCATAATATTGATTCGCATAACAGCACTGGCTTCAACTTTTCTGGACAAATTCCACAGACTGGCCTACAATTTTGCACTGTGTATTTAACAAACTGATCCTAGCATTGCTATATTAAAAAATTGTCTAATCAAATATCTCGACACTTTTAAACATCTTAGTGTTTAACACATGATTAGTAATGTACTGACGTTTTTACACAGTGTAAACACTACACTATTACATCTTGTTGGAAAACAAAATGTTTTTTCTCACAAGACATATAACATGTAAAATCTCTTCCTGGTTCTGATCTTTAATTTCCTATGTTTTGACAACTCATAAACTCTGCTCCTACACAACTGCTTCTGTATTTATCACAATTTCGAGTTACTTTGATTTCCACAGTTCACCATTAGCAATGGTAGCTGTGAGAGTTTGGTGGGACTCTCCCACAACGTCACTTGAGTGACCAGTAGGAATCACCTGCATGCGATCAATAGGAGGTTGATCAGGAGCAGGCCCTACTCTGTGCAAATACTCTACTGCATGTCCTTGTTCTAGGTGAGAGATCTGTTGTGGTTGTTGGCCACTGTGAGCTTGGAGCTGAGGATGAACACTGTGCAGCATCACTGGCGCCACCTGCTGCTGAGAACTAGTAGTGTTCACTACATAATAAGTATGTGACTGCTCTTGATCATGAGACAGTACAGGTATGTAGCTATAGGATCCGTGCATCAGCTCTATGGGAACAGAGACTCCCTCGTGTTGGCTGTCGGGTCCATAAAGGGTTGACTGGTCACTGACGTGATTCTTCACAACTAACCCCCTCTGTATGGATGCTTGTAACTTCTCGTTGCCAGCATTCACCACATCGGTCGTCACCTGAGGCTTGCTCACCGGTTCCTCCAAGTCTCCGCCATTGTGAACATCGCTGGTAACAACAGAGATGCGTGCGCGCCTTCTGTCGAGTACCACGCCGTGTTTCACACGCTCGTGTCGCCTCAGGTGGCATTTGTGTCTGAACATGAAACCACAGTAGCTGCAGCGGTGTTGGCCCTGCGTGTTGTGAGCTTTTATGTGAGCGTGACACATCATTTCTGTTTTGAACTTCCACGGACAGTCAGTGTAGCTGCAACTATACGGTCGACTCGGATCATGAACTCTCATGTGCTTTGTCAAATTGGACTTTTCACCATAGGCCATGCCACATATCTCACAGATGAGGCACCCTTCGGGATGAATCTGTCTGTGGGCATGCACGGCGGCATGATTGTCTGACGTGAAATCACACTGCGAACACTTGAACTGGTTGCCATTCCTTAGATGCACTTTCAAATGCTGACCAAGGTTAGATTTTGTTTTAAATGCTTTGCCACACTCTTCACATACACATGGTTTTTCAGAAGTATGTGTCGCATAGTGCTTTTTTAGTGCTGAACGGTAACTGAATACTTTTGTGCACTGCTCGCATGCATGCGAGTCCGTCAGTCTTTTCCTTAAGTTTGCTTTTCTGATTCGACACAGTGACGAGTTAGATGTGGTGATTGGCACTAATGAAGAATGTAGTTCTTCCGATTCATCAACACAAATCTTTACCTGGTTCAAACCATCATTCTGGTCAACATGAGTCTGCTGTGGCTGATCAGCATTTGATATTTCGTTGTCCTGTGCTCGCTGAATGCGATGCCGTGCTCTATAATGCCGTTGTAGTGCTTTGTCCTTCCGAAAGTCCCTCTCACACAACTGACACTTGTAGTGCTCCCCAACTTTATCTGAAGTTGTTAGCAATAATTTACAAAGAAAGTCATGGGCAGGCGAATTTATATTACAAGTAGTACTATCATGTTATGTTGAATCCATTCAGTGTACCAACTAACTAAAACAATGGTACTGCTCTTAACTAGCTCTACACACGCAGCACCTTGCTCCGGCTACAACACTATATAAACAAGTGCTGGGAAATAGAACTGATTTTTTTGCAGTATGGCAGGCTAACTGGTGCCCACTCACTAGCACTGTGTATGCTTAAATCAAATATGGCTGCGTACTTGTTTCTGGTCTTGTTTTAATGTGATAAACAGCTCAATCTTGCCAAATTACATTGAGTTGAGTTTGATTTGAGGATGGGAGACTAAACCTATGACACTTATCTTGCCATCTAGCATATTTTTCTATTGTATAAAGGGCTACAAAAAGTAGCCTGCCATGCAGCAGATTCACTGCGAGTTCCCAGCACTATCGTTCATATAGCCCTGCACTGTGGGAGCAAAGCATCACACAGGTAAAGCTTGTTCAAACATTAGAGTCAGGGACCATTCTAATACACAGTGTTACTAAAAGAACTTTACTCTTGTTTGGCACAAATGAAATTTGCTCTCCTTTTAGAAGCAATAACAACACCCAATCTAATTTTTAACATTTTTGCCAGTTGAGTTTGGAAATTAGCCAATCCCCGGTGACCTGCATACAAAATGTTACTCTACCGCTATAGCCCCTCCATTCCCACTACAGACTACAGTGTTCCCAGCCATGCTGTAAGCATTATTCTCAAATCTTGGTTATGACGCTGTGGTATAGCCCTGTGTAAAGTGTAATAATACTAATATAGGCTGTAACGTGAGGACTGGAACAAAATGTATGCTGGTCACCTTTTTTATTTTTTTCACCTGTTGTAGATATGCAAGCAATGCGGTGTGCAGTCCCAACTAACATTATAACATCATAGTTGTGCGCACCAGCGACGGGGCACACATATTTAGCCCCACTAACGGATGTCACAGTATGATAACATGTATACTCGCAGCTAGGGCCTGCATACCTCGACCAATCAGAGCGCTCGCAGCTCCTCCCAAAGTGACGCGTCGTCGCCCGACCAATCGGAGCGCTCGCAGCTCAGGCCCTAAAGCTGATGCGATGTTTTGTGGTTGCATTATTTAAGCTGGCTATCGTGAGTTGATGGTTACTGGTAAGGGTTAGGGTTAGGGTTTAGATACAATAATGTAACCGAACAAGAGTAGGGTTACAACACAAGCCTATTCTTTTCTTTGGAGGAGCCCCTGAGTGATTCACTTCATCGCGTTCGGCTAACTTCGACTCCAAGATCGAATGTATCATGGGATATGCCTGCTGTCAGTTGTAACGTCATGACGAAGTTAGCCGAACGCTATGCGCATTGGGAATCTGTACGTCACAGGTCAACAAAAATGGCGCTCGAAGTATCGCCGCTCGTCACTTCGAAATTTTGTAACAGGTTATAATAGTTTAATACAGAGTATTGTGATACATAGTAAGTACATAGTAAGTGATACATAGCAGAGAAAGGTTCGTGTTTAGAATAAACCCAGTTTGGAAGTTGTAGTCTTGAAAAACGCACCATAAAACCGCCCTGAGTGAATCACTCAGTGGCTCCTCCAAATTAAAGAATAGGCTCGCGTTGTAACCCTACTCTTGTTGGGTTACATTATTACATCCGCCCAACGAAGTTGGAGGGGAGGTTATGTGATCGGTCTCGTGCGTTTGTGTGTTCGTGTAGCCAGCAGCAGGCCAGTCAGTGTTAGTGTGTTGGCGCGATCGATATTAGCGTGTACATGTGAGCGAGTAGCAGCAACGAGCGGCTGCTACGAGCTATGTCATTGGCGGAGGTATGCACTCTCCGTGAGTGCCCTCTGTCTAGTTGTATCTAGGTTAACTTAGGGTTTAGCTTTATATTTATCAGCTTTAGTGCCTGAGCTGCGAGCGTTCCGATTGGTCGGTCGACGACGCATCACTTTGGGAGGTATACAGGTCCTAGCTGCGTGTAACATGTATTATTGTTGACATGTCATTATGTAACACTAACACTAACACAAACAGCCGCCGAGCAACTCGTCGTACTGCTCCGTACTCGTAGTACTTACGTGCTGCTTGGTGATATAAAAACTCAGCTACACTTGTAAATTCTTGTCGGCATTCTCCACAAACAGAAAATGAATTCAGACTGTTAAAAGCTGTTGATAATGCGACATTAGTATCAGAAATCCCTGAGACAACACTTGAGTTAGACGACAACACCGCCATCTTGTTAAATTCAAATGTTAGCGCCATCTGTATTACAAGATTTCGGGATTTCGAAAGATTTGTTTTATATATTAAAGTTTACGTGTAGAAAATTGATTAAATTATCAAGTTGTTTGCTTATTCGTCTATATGTGTTCACACACTTAGTTCACATATATACGTATGGTGCACCCATTATACCGTACACAATGGTGCCATGTATAATGCCATTATGGTATATGATGGTAATAATGACTACCTCCTCCTTGGTATAGACCCGTGGACTTTGAAGGATATTTTTTATTGTGATATAATGCCGTAGCAACGTGGCCTAAACGTACATATGATTCCACGTGCAATAGCACATGGGGGGACATCACCCCGTGCAATGGCACATAGCATGGATTTCTATTCACAACGCTGTCTCTTTCGTTTCTAATAGCAGAGGCCGTATACAATTATTGCATTAAGTATTTTTTGCATCACGTATTGTATACAGTGGTTGATAATACGTTCCACTATTTCACAATAAATAAATAAATAAATAAGTAGGCTCTTTGGTATCAGTATGACTATAATATGATGAAAACTAGGTTGCCTTTCCTCTACCTTTCGCTACCTTTCGTGCGATCGTAGCGCCCCCTATATCTCTCCCATGCGTGTAGTGTTTTCCCTGCGTGGTGACGTAAGGTCGCGTTTACTATTTGTAGTAGTACTACTACTAGTAGTGTAGCTAGTAGTAGCATACACTGTGTGAGGATGAAGACTAGGTTTAACACTCTTGACATTAGGGCATCGATCACTGAGCTTAATTCTCGGTAGGTATTTATCCTAAGTGAGCTGAAGGTTGGATACAGTTACCAGTTGGTGTAAACCGACCAGGCTCCGACTGTTACACGGCGTAGGAGCCGTGGGTATTAAAACATCAGGTTTAGCGTCGTAAATTAACTTGCAAACGCCACCGCCAGATGGCGCTACGCGGTCTGTCGGCGTTTCGGGCCATAGAAATAGATAGACAACTAGAAAGGACAT
>NW_014577089.1:708654-711223 GCF_000485595.1 Priapulus caudatus | reverse complement strand
GGGTTAATTATCATCATGGATGCCAGTGAAAAGAAAAAAAGAATAGCAATTGCAATCTTATTAGTAATGAAATCTAAGAATGAGCAAACGCGCAGTCATCGACAGTCATGCTTCATTACTGCTTGAAGATTTTTGATTTTTGAAGATTTTGAAGATTTCGTTGCAATGAATTGTGGGATACTTCCCCAAGTGAGCGGCTCGGCTAGCGGGTTACTTCGGCCTCACCCGGGTAACGCAAAAATACCCTGTGACTACCAAATCGAACGTATTTGGGGCTGGCCCGAATAGACCCAGGTTAACTTGGGGAAGCGAATCGAACGCACTAAACATTCATTGACTCAACAGTGCTGACAACAGTGTCAACAATAACACACCTCATCATTATGAGGCACGTCACTTGTCAGTGGTCACTGACAACAACTTCAACTTCTTACACTTTCAAATCATGTAACCTTGAAATGCTAAGAAATATCTACGCATCTCACGCACTAGCCACTAGCTCTACCATGCTGTAGGCGGTACGGCTCAGGGTAGCCACGAGTTCCCTTCTCGCTTAACACTACGTTGGCGAGAGGCGAGTTCCTACGCCGTCTAATAGTCGTAGAGCCTGGTCGGTTTAGGCTCAGGGTAGCTCTACTCTAGTACTAGTACTAGTATTGAGTAGTACTATAGCCCGCGTACAGTTGCCGCAGGGCTATAGATCATTCTATTACGAATGATTGGGACCAACTTACTCCAGCCAGTCAGCGGGAACTATGTATTTCCGCACGTGGAGGGGTGGGCGGGTTGTGTTGGTTGTGGACAAAAACATTGTTGTTGTCAAGTAACAAATTAAGCAATCAAAAAAGATTGTAATATTAGTTTTGTCATGAAAGATGAACAAATTACTATTAAGTATTATTATACACAACCACAACCAACACAACTCGCCCACCCTTCCACGTGCGGAAATACATAGATCCCGCTGACTGGCGCCACCAAAAATGGCCGTTTGAAGTTCGTAAATAATGTTCGTTCACAAGAAATATTGCAAGTAGACCATTTCAACGATAGTTAGATGTTTAGTAGCTGATATAACTTAAGACATATATTCACTTCGGATAAGAGGCATTAATTGCCTACCACAGACGTTTTATAGCCGCGAGTAACCGTGAATAAGTTGTTCCCGAGCATTCGTAATAGAATGTTCTATAGCCCTGCAGCAACTGTACGCGGGTTATAGTACTAGAGCTAGGCTCAGGTATATTGTAAGTGACTAGCAATAAAAGACGTTTTTGGCCGATAGATGGCGCCACTATGCTATATACAGTAAGTGCTTATAGTGACGGAACATATATATATATATATAGCCATAAATTTCTAGGGCACAATTTATTGGTCTACACAAGTATGTGCAATCGCACACAATTATACACAATTAAAGAAGCTGACCGAGTATCACTCCGGAAATTTGTGATAGACTGAGATGGTGGAGGTGAACCATACAGATACAGGAGAGGGAGCTGTTGGGGAGGGGGGCAGTGAAAGCTGGAAGAATGAAAGTAGGGAGAAGGTAAAAGAAGAAAGAATAAAGTGCACAAATAAATATTGATAGGGAGACGTTAGAAGGGGAATGAAAGAATAAGGTAGATGACAGGATAAGGGTAGGGAAAAGGTGGAAGATGAAGGAAGAGGAGAAGGTGAACAAGGAAGGTTGGGAGGTGGAGTCACAAAGCAGATGCAGAAGGGGGTGGATAGATACAATAATGCAGCCCAACAGAGGGTTATATTATTGTACAGTATCTAGTGTGTGTTACATTATTGTATGTAGGGACCTGGGTGTGTTGCTTTATTGTAGCTAGTGCAGTAGTCAGAATGCAAATGAGAGAAGTGGGGAAAAAGTAGAGGAAGGAACAGGTGGAGCATTGGTAAGAAGAAGGTAGATTAGGATTGAGGAATAATGTAGGTGGATGAGGAAGAAGGGGGTGAAAACAAAGTGCTTGAGATTAGAAGGTGGAATGGAAAGTAATTACAAGCTTGTTAATTACCCTGTGGTACAAATAACAGGGTCGTTAATCAGTTCATCTGACATCGTTCATAGGAGAAGAAAAGATGTAACGTGTTCACATAAATATAATATCTGGGACTGGGGTTGGGTTTGGCTTGAAATATTTTTTTGTTTAAGAATACAATAAAACTCATAAGGAGGATTACAGAAAATTCAGTCACATAACTGAAAACACATATATATAACTTTATTTAGTCTTACTATAATGATTAGAAAATGTTTTCCATATGCTGCAAATGAGTGGTGGCCTACTAAATGGCTAGAAGTAATTTTTTTGTGAACGAAGCCATAATGTCTGCCATATGCATTTTTGTGTTTCAGTCTCGTTGGATTAAGAGTAATAAATGTATACGATGTTGATCACAAGACGTATCTCATCCGACTTGGAACGTACGTATATTCACCCGATTCAGCTCGGGGTTCTCCCCAGAAATTTCAAAAGGCATGGAATTTATGGACAGGGTCACAGGTGGGGTCAGGCCCGAGAACGGACTGTACAAATCGAAGGCAGGTTCACGGGTC
>NW_014577089.1:701965-707714 GCF_000485595.1 Priapulus caudatus | reverse complement strand
CAGGGTACGTTCCGGCAGTACCCTGGGGGACATAGACCCTATGAGCATCAGTATGTATGGTCATGCAATATCATCACATTTCATGCTTATCTATGCCTTTTAGTCATGGTGTACCACTTTGTAGTAGAGGTTTGGTACACTTGCACACTAAATGGTATTCAGCAAAAATGTTATTTTCAAGTCTCTTATTTGTGGTCTTAACCATAGATTGCTAGAGCCTTGCTGTATCATTATTTACAATCAAACCTTTTACTTGTCAAACTTATATTTAAGTGTATGTTCTTCTATTTTCAGTGTGATATCATTTTTTTCACTGAAACTAAAAAGAAAAATACTAGAGTAGACAAAATTTAAATGAGTTGTATTTGCATTTTCAGTTGCGAAAGCATTTAAAATCACGCCGGCTTGAAAGTATCCACCAGCTTGGCATTGACAGGATAGTTGATATGCAGTTTGGTTCTGGAGAGGCTGCGTATCACGTTATTTTGGAATTATATGACAGGGTGTGTAAGCAGGTTTAACAACATGTATACTTGTTGCAACTTATCCATTTTAGCAGTACTGTTTCACTGTTTTGCCGTGGTGTTATCTCACATTCACGCTAATGTATATGTGCTGTAACATCCTGGTGCATTGTGCGATTTTGTACGCAATATAATAATGTGTGTACTGTGAGTTTAGTTTAAATTGTCTTACTATCATTTATATCAATCTTAAGTTAAAGGTATAGTGTCAGAGTCTGAGATTTGCCTAGAGGGCAACACTTTGCCATTTAAATTTTAAAGACCTGTGACATTTCCATATGGTGTGCCACTAAGAATATCATATTTTCAGCAAAGTATAACCAATAGCAGGTAATATCTGGATGTATGGTTTATTCACAGGGAAATATTGTGCTGACAGACTTTGAGTACACAACTCTGAACATTCTGCGGCCTCGCACGGATCAGGCAGAAGATGTCAAGTTTGTTGTTCGGGAGCGATACCCAGTTGAGTCGGCTAAACAGGCTGGTCCTGTGCCAAGCCAAGAGAGGTGCACTACTTAAGCGGGGGACACACTATGCGAATTTCGCTGCAATCCTATCCGCAGCGAAATTCACGGCAAAAATATTTGCACCCGCATGCGATAATTGAGCAGACACACCATGTCGTGCGGATGAAATTTGCCCGCGCTTGAGCGGACACACCATGCGAATTTCGCTGCGATTTTAACAATCGCTGCGGTTGTGCGAATAAATTCGCATGGTGTGTCCGCTCAATTTGTCGCATACGGGTGCGGATATGATCGCAGCGAAATTCGCATGGTGCGCGCTTGAGCGGACACACCATGCGAATTTCGCTGCGATTTTAACAATCGCTGCAATCGTGCGAATAAATTTGCATGGTGTGTCCCCCGCTTTACGCACTGCTGTTACCTGGAAAATGCACCCACCTATATTCCCTCATTATTTCATCATTGTGATGCGGTTAGTTGTTATGCTAAGGCAGCATGCAGTGACTAGGAAAATCAGTCATGAAACCTCCTATTTATAAGATGTTAACTTCTGTTTCTACTGTTTCTTGTGTTGGTTCAGTTAAAAATCAGCATCATTGTTTAAATGTGTCTTTCATGGGCAAGGGACACTTGGATCTGTAGTTCATTTCTATTATACCACACCCATTAGAGATCATGTGAAAGAGCTAAATTCATGCTCAAATCTAATACTAGATGTCTTTACTATATATATATGCTCTCCCTGTGCATATAAAAATATAACTTGCACTTGTCAGTATGCTTTCAACGTAGTGATTGTCACTCTGAAATATATATCTTTGAGATGTGAACTTTGTGTGAACGTGTTTTGCACTAGATCCCCGTGATCGTTCTCACGTATTTCTTGGTTCAGGTTGCGAGAAATTCTTCTATCAGCTAAGCCAGGAGAATTATTGAAGAAAGTTCTGAACCCACACCTACCTTGTGGTCCTGCAGTGATTGATCACTGTATCATAAAAGCAGGTTTTGTGCAAAATGCAAAGATTGGAAAAGACTTTGATATAGACTGTGGTAAGTCTAACTATAATGTCACTGAGATATAATTTAAATTTTGTAGTACAGGAAATGGTGTCTCGGATTTACTAAGAAATACAAAACACTAATTAGGTAAAACATTTCAGTTGACCAGGTAAAACATGATGCGCACCAAGCCAACGTAATTTGTATGAACAATTTGTAGGACAGGGAGTACATACAACGTTTTAAATTATGATAGTGCCACAGAAACAAACCAGCTACCTAAATCTGGTAGCCATAACATTTTGTTGCCATGAAAATCATCCAATATTAGGCACTTTGTACAGTCAGATGAGCTACAGCACTTGTTTTTTATCACCATACAAACAAAAAATTGATCACTGAAGCTACACTAAGGTTAAAGTAACTGACAATGACAGTGATCAGGAAACTTCTGCTTTTTAGATATTCCTCGATTGACTGAGTTGGTGGAAGAGGCAGAGTGTATCCTCACTGACGCTGGTTGCCATATGGGCACAGGCTTCATAATACAGAAGAAGGACAAAATAACTAACCCAGGAGGCGGTCAACAGGAGTTACTCACGTGAGATTATTTCCATATCCTACAACACACAGCATTGTGCAGGTTTAAACTCTATGCTATGCTTAACATAGTAAAATACCTGTATCTCTGTGTCTACTTGAGCTTATAAGTTGAATAGACATCAATTTTATTTGGAATGTTTATGGTAGCGTGATCTGTGCCACCAACATGGTTTTGAAACTTGCATAGCTGTTTTCTAAATGTTTCCTATGTATTTCCTTATAGATTTTATCAGAATGTTTTTCCCATAGGTATTTCGAGTTTCATCCTCAGCTATTCAAACAACACTGCAGTGCCCCATACATTGAGTTTCCAACATTTAACAAGGCATGCGACGAATTTTTCTCCCAGTTGGAAGGCCAGAGGCTGGATCTAAAGGCAAGATAACCAACTCACTTGAGTTTTTTCTGGTTTTCTTAAATAGGATCTGAGCAAAGATCGAGCCTCCTATACATATATAATAATTATTTCCACGTACGGCTAGTCAATATTCCTTTATGTAGAATGGTCTCTCTGTCGATGCTCTTTATTTGGCCAGTGTAACTAGTAATAATGTTGAATTTCAGGCATTTGAGCAGGAAAAGGCTGCGATGAAAAAGCTGGAAAATGTGAAGCGAGATCATGAGAAACGACTAGAGGCACTCGGTAAGGCACAAGAGGAAGATGACATCAAAGGTCAGCTGATTGAGATGAATCAGACCCAGGTAAGTGCATAAATCGGTGTCCATATGAGTGGCAGTAATAGAAGCAGGAGCAGTGGCAGCAGTACTAGCAGCAGTAGAACCACCAATATTATATGTAGTAGTTTCAGCAGTGGCAGAAGTAGTATTATATATCAGTAAGGCTGTTAGTGCTAGCAGTAGCAGCAGGGCCATGGAGGCTGTTTGCTAGCGCTATTAGTATCACGAATGTAGGTATGTATATACATACGTTCAAGAGCATATAAAGAAGGAGAAAATGATCCTTTCTCGCTTTGTGGCCAGTGTGTTGCTTCCGGTCGCAGCTGTGTAGTGCCGTGGTAGCACTGACTCATTACGTCAGTACTACAGAGTTTACTACATCCAGCGTGAGGTGGGCACAGGTGTGGGTCATCACTATAGCAATCAATAACAGACGTCATTCATTTCATTTGTCAATCATTGACGGAAACACGCGAGGTTTCCCGAAGTTGTCTCAAAGCGAGAGACAGTCGCAGCAGGTATCTCAAGTCGTTTTTCGGCGAAAATACCAGATTTTCACCGCTCATTATCTCAGCGTAGGGATAAGCGGTTTGTTTTATATTAGCAAGGTAGGACAGCTGATCAATAATACCGCAAAGAATCATCAAAATAAAACGGGCTAAAATAAAATAATTCGACTAATACTGCAACATGGTTTCAGCATTTCACCGTTGTACACTCTCCTACTTTATACGCTCTTGACAATCGGCAGCCCGGATCTCGCGCGGAGCGCGAA
Organism: Priapulus caudatus; assembly: GCF_000485595.1. NCBI lineage: Eukaryota > Metazoa > Priapulida > Priapulimorpha > Priapulimorphida > Priapulidae > Priapulus > Priapulus caudatus. The sequence goes on along the minus strand of NW_014577089.1, from coordinate 703,665 downwards.
AAGCGCAGCGTAGCGGCACACTAACACAACAACTCTGCACTCATTGAATAGCAATTTCAACGGGTTTACATATAGCATGCAAGCAGCAAGTTTGCTGAATTGAGCAGTTCTGGCAATTGCACGACGGGTTTGACTACCCACGTAGCTAGAGATTTCCTAGAAATGGTCGTAATTCTTGGTTCGCTACTCGACGCGCAATTGGTTTGCTGTAAAAAACGGAGTTTAACTTTTTTGTCCCAGCGACTAGTTCAGGCCCCCACATCAGTGTAGTACATATAGCGTGCGATAGATGGCGCAACGAGGCTATATGCATAGCATTTCGCTAGGACTTTTCCTGCAGACGGCTCGGCCGGCTATAACCTAGACTGCTCCTCGGTCGACAGTTCCACACGCTACACTAACTAACTTCAGTGTAGCGAAGGATACTTGCCAAAGTGAAGGTGGCGAACGGGTACCAGTCTAGCTATAACCCCCCAAACTCCATCCAGCGCCCGTTCGTACACTCTCGTAGTTTCTGTGAGGTTAGTTTAGCTCTAGGGTACTAGTACTAGAGCTAATTAGTTTATCTAGTACTGCCCCGTGTCTGATCCCCCGCTGCCGCTGGAACATAGGTGTTTGTTTACGTTTGGTGTACATTGGTCAGCCATTGATGGCGTACCAACGCTGATCCAGGCATCCGTATTGTGATAACATGGGAAAATGTACGATATTTAGCGATGTCGCAATAGCCGCAGTTGTTAAAGTGCCGTGCTACTGGCGCAAACGTTTCTGGTTCAATCCCCGCATTGGCAAAATATTTTCCCTCATTTATTTATTGCTGCCGGTTTTCATTATAACGTTTTTTCATTACACCTACCATGTTCGTGCATCTATCATGCGTCTATCGTCTATGCGTCTATCATGCATCTATCATGTTCGTCTGTTCTAACTATGTGGAATTATGGGATACTAACTCTGAGTTACTCTGAGTTACTTAACTCAGGATTTAATCCATGTTTATGAAACCCAAATTTAACTCAGAGTTTACTAACTCAGAGTTAGTGAGTTTAACTCAGAGTTAGTCTTAACTCGGGGTTAAAGTTAATCCACGACTGTGGAACCGGGTCCAGGATACCACTGCCACAATAAAACTGCATGCAGTGCCCCTTCGCACACTCAAGATACCACTGCCACAATGCTAGCACTATTTTTAAAGTGGGCGGAGCTCGGGGAAATCCAGCGAATGGAGATTCGTAAACAGAGTATGGTTTGAAAGAGGTAAATGGTCGCACAATCCGCGTACTATTTCGTATCACTATTTTATCAAAGTTTTCATGAAATAAGGTTGGATTTTTAATATCTTTGCAACTTTTATACACAACAGTTATATATTCTCCGGTGGTCATATATGCGCCGTTCAGCAATATAAGTCTAACTACGCGTGACAAATGTCATCCAAATCTATCATATTGAGGAAGTTGGCGATTGTGTGCACAACATCACGTTACATGAAGAACTTCAGGCAAAACAACGTCGCCGACATCTTCAACATAACGGCTGTCGACAGTTCCCTTCAACACAACGTAGGTACTGCCGTCATGACGTTCTGTAGCAGCACAGAGCAGAGCAATACGCAGAGGAATCAGTTCGATGTTACGAATAGCCACATAATGCGCATACTCTCTCGTACAACATCCTCATCCATTTCTTCATGCAATCAT
>NW_014577089.1:695983-701126 GCF_000485595.1 Priapulus caudatus | reverse complement strand
CGCCGCTCGCTGACTCGACGCGCTATCAATCGCGCCGCCGCTCGCTGACTCGACTCGCTATCGACGATCGCGCTGCGCGGACTGGACACACACACACACGAGACCGATTACATTACCTCCGCTCCACTTCGTGGCGGAGGTAATAAGGCCTATAGATAAATAGTTAATTCAATAATTTATGCATTAGCTAAGAAGAAAAAGAAGGAAAATCATGTGCATGATTCACTCTGACAATACTCAGGTTGATGGTGCGATAAAAGTTGTGAGGTCGGCCATTGCGAATCAGATCGACTGGACCGAGATAAACAGCATCATACATGAAGCACAGATGCAGGGTGACCCCATTGCAGCCATGATCAAAAAGGTGAAACTGGAAATCAACCACATATCGATGCTCCTCAGGTGCGTTCTGGGGTCACCCCACAATTTTTTTATGTGGCATGACGAGCGTTGATATACAACGTGTTACTATGTTTATTCGCTGTAGATTTCACAGATTTTTAAGTACAGATGGTGCCACACTTCACGTCAGGTCTCTGTTATTTGCAGCTAGAATAGTAGGTGTCATACGTGATAGTGTATATGTTTCCGACATTACCGGTAGTCTGACACTATAGTTCGTATTGTTCTCAGAGATCCATTTGATGATGGAACAGAGGCAGACAAAGAGGCAGAGAACTACATCAAGCCAAGAATGGTGGACATTGACCTGTACCTTACTGCCTATGGAAATGCAAGAAAGTAAGTAGGTACATTATTTAGGCTGGGCAACATGATAAATATGGCACTGTTTCGCACCATGCACTTACTTTGTCCGTTCATTCATTGTTAATGTGATTCTCAAACAAAACCAAGTGCAGCAGAAAGTTGCTTTCGACAATGGTATTATATAAGGTTGTTGGTCTTTCTAAATATAAATTCTTCAGTTCATTCTCTGTGAACTACTGATTAACATCATTATGGGTAATTTAAAATGCAGATACTATGATCAACGGAGAACAGCTAAACAGAAAGAGCAGAAGACCATAGAATCTTCTGAGAAGGTATGCTTGCCATTTATAGGTTATATAAAATATTGATTTAGTACATACCTTGCTCACTGTAAGGAAAGCAATCTGAAGTGCTGTTTGGCTGCTGCTAGTGTGTTAGCCTGATCGCTTTTGCTTATATATTTTAACTTGCATAGTGAATATGGATGGTACAACGCTCATATTTGAATTCACTTGCTAACTATAACAGCAGTATAAATGGTGATCTACCAATAATGATTTCTAATGATTTAATAGGTGTGATCAGGCAGTATGCTCACGTTGGTTTCTTGTATACACAGGCAGTAAAATCTGCAACAAAAAAGACAAAGCAAATGCTAAAGGATGTTGCCATGGTGGCGAGTATAAACAAAGCCAGAAAAACATACTGGTATGTTCCATTTGGGAGTTTATGCAACACATAAATGCATATCACAGAATTAAATTTAATGCTCTTAGATACTCATTATAGTAGGATATTGTATTTTATTTGCTATTATCGCCTTGAAATACCTAAGAGGCCATATGAGTCGTGATAATGTTGATGATGATATTAAAGCTTCTCTATGCCTTGTTAACGCTGTTGTACACTTTCAAGCTAATATTGATTGTCGTCAGCCAACAGGTAATAATCATTTCAATAGGTTAGCTTATGATGTATGTGCAGGCTCAGTACAGCAGCCATTATTGGCAAATTTTGATTTTCGAGTAGGGTACTCGCTCCATTGCTGTTTAGGTAATCCGAAAATGTTTTGGGTATTTATGTAGTACAGCAGAGTTACAAGATAAGTGTGCTGCTGAAAAGGTAGTTAGTTTATCATACAGGTGAGAAATTTAAGTAAAATAATATTAGGTGTAGGGATTTTAAAAAATGCTCAACATTCTATGATCACCACTTGGATTAACTGTAATAATTGTAAATACAGCAACCATAAAGGATGTGAGGATTTCGTCTTATCAATCCCTGAATCACGCACGGTTCAGTGTTATTTTATGTTGTATAGGTTTGAGAAGTTCTTCTGGTTCATTAGCACTGAGAACTATGTGGTGATCGGTGGCAGAGACCAACAACAGAATGAGATTATTGTGAAGAAGTACCTACGTCCTGGAGACATCTACGTTCACGCCGACCTGCATGGTGCCTCCAGCGTCATTGTCAAGAACCCATCTGGTAGGTCGCTGAAGCTCAACATTACTGTCTGCTATCTTCAACTTCTAATATTGCACTATACTCTAACTGTATGAAATATTTATACAAGTGAATACACATGAATTAAATACATTCAAGAGATCATATTAGGTGGTTGTTTTAAATTAGTTTATATGGATGCATTCGCATGCACATGAAATTCATACAGCTTCTGTACATAAGCTCTATGATGTCTTGTGTGTAGGTGTGCATATATACGAATTTTAAAACAGCTGCCTATTTCTAAAGTTTAATATCTCGATTTTCGCTTCCAATGCCTAGATTTTTGCCTTCTTTCAGGAGCCCCTATTCTCCCTAAAACTCTCAATGAGGCAGGGACAATGGCTATCTGCTATAGCCTAGCATGGGATGCCAAAGTTGTGACCAGTGCCTGGTGGGTGTACCATGACCAGGTGAGCCTGATGTGTAATTTGCTACTCAGTGTGTGCAATCCATGTGATGAACATCGAGTCATGGTAGTAGTCTGACCTAGTTCACGCACAGATGGAACAATGCATGGTGCTGTTACAGGTGTCAAAAACCGCCCCAACTGGTGAGTACCTAACAACGGGAAGCTTTATGGTGAGAGGGAAGAAGAACTACCTGCCACCCTCACATCTCATCATGGGATTTGGCTTCATGTTTAAGGTGAGCATCCTTTTTGGCTATGTCGAGTATCTGGTTCGCGACGTCTCTTAACGTTGGAAACCGGCTCATTACGTATGATCCCTATCTGGCAAAGCTTCGTATAAACATGGCTAAATAATAAAGAAGTATGTTCTCTTGATATTACAAAAAGCTTTCTAGTTAAGGTAAACCCATTGCCTAAGAATTGTGTGTTTCCGGCATACACAGCATTGTATATGGTTTCATTTGATTTCTATTTTTGATTTTCGTCTTGGTTTTGATGACGCACCTGATTTTCAGTTGGATGAGAGCTGTATAGAAAATCACAAGGGTGAGCGAAGTGCAAGATTAGCAAATGAGGAATCAGTCGCTAGCACAGAGGTGTGAAAACACTCAGTAATTCTCCATTTGTTGTAAAAGTATCTTACTCAGTCTGATTGACTAGACTACTAGTGTTTAATAATTGAGAGAAAATCTAATTCAAAAAATTAAAGAGAAAAATATGTTGAGTTGAATTTGTAAAGAACACTCCATATTGCAAATCATTAACTGGTGCAATAAATATATTGCTGTTAAATTTCGGTTATTCTCTTATTTCAAATAGATCAATACAGATGCAGACGAACCAATCGAAATAGTGGAGGGAAGTGATAGTGAGAGCGAGGTAGAAGATACGAACAGAGTGGAGTGCGAGGAAACTCTAGAAAATGAGAGGTCAAGCAGTCAGTCTGAGTCTAACGATGATGAGGTAAATGAACCATCACCCGATGAGCTGCAACACCGTAATGACGTGGAGAGAAATGACAAGTTAGGTATAGATGATGAGGCTAAGCATCCCGAGAGTTTGAGAAACACTGATGCTATAACTTCGGACAGTGTTGACACCGTGAGTGCGGGGGAAACGGCAGAGCAAGGAGAGGAAGAAGAAGAAGAAGAGGAAGTTGGCTTGTTTCCAGACACGAATATTCAGCTTCAACATGTAAAGGGAGACATGTGAGTTTGTGTAGTTTTCTGTCCTCCTGTACCTGCAGGCTGTGGTAATACTTTTTCATGTAAGGAAGACGTGCTTATGTTTAGAAAAAGAAGATGGACTTGATCTTTCTATGGACGCATGGAAGGTACTCTTCTTTAAACACTTGTTGATTTTTTGTATCCCCTGCGACGAAGTCGGCGGGGATACTATGGTTTTATTTCTGTCCAGCCGCCGCCGCCGCTCGGTCCGCCGCAGAGAATTTCCCTTCTGCTCTATAACTCGACCCCTAATTGACCTAGCACGACCAAACTTCGTATACTTACACATCTTGGGGAGAAGGTGTGCAGAGTACCAAAACCAGATCACTGCGACCTTTATTTGGCCTTGACCTTGATCTTGACCTTGATCATATTTCCCTTCCGCTCTATAACTCGGCCCCTAATTGACCTAGCGCTACCAAACTTGGTATACTTACACATCTTGGGGAGAAGGTATGTCGCGTACCAAAACCAGGTCACTGTGACCTTTATTTTACTTTGACATTGACCTTGATTTCATTCATACTAGATCACGGAGGATACATGTAGTTGGCGACAACTGCCCTTTCTAGTTTTTTATGTAATAGATTTCAGCTACAAAGGTCTGTCAGTGGAGGTAGCATGCCAGATGGATCTCATGAACAAGGTGATGGTGCAGGATTGCCTGCTGTTACTGATAGCTCTAAGCAACGTCTCTCTGCAAAGCAGCGACGGTATGCATTTACTCATTCAAAACAATATGTTCTATGGTGACATGTATCTAGAGTAATTGGAATGTTATGAAATTTGGTCAACGATCTATTTTTCTCATGTTTCTCAAGTTAATATGTGGTATATGAAGCCTTTAGTTAAACGGGCATGTGAGATTCATGTGTTTAATAGTAAATTTAATTATCATAAACATTCTAACGAATCATTTATCTGTGTATATATGAATCACGATCACTATAAGTCAATTCCTACTGGGGACACTGATGCTTATAGCTCTATGTACAAGTAAGCTTAGTGAGAGAACCTCATAGCATGTAACCATATTTAGTTCTATATGCTAGAGGTACACACATAACTGTAATTACAGAGACCTCAAGAAGAAACGAACAGAAAGTAAGCCATCTCATGACAGTGAAACCAGAGATGGTGGCGGAGAGGAATCGCAGCAGAAGAGCAAAGGCCAGCAGGAGTCACATTCACGCACAACCAAGCCACAGCAAGAGCAGCAGCAGCAGCCAAAACGAGGCAAGAAGGCAAAGCAAAAAAAGATTAAGGAAAAGTATGGTGACCAGGATGA